>NC_052356.1:49250971-49254896 GCF_009727055.1 Benincasa hispida | reverse complement strand
TCATTACAAAGAGATCTATCCTGCAAAACACCACAAACATACTCAAACAATAAACTGTTAACCAATCCCGACAACAGTGCCATAAAACTTGTAACGCAAATTTTAGATATAAAAATTACCAATGCAAGGTTCAAGTCCATGCGATACTACTTCAAGATATGCGTTAATAATGAATGTTCTTGTAGTATGCTATGCGTTGTCACAAGTTTCCTTGCTTTGGAACCAAGTGTAATTTCCACCACAAGTCTCTCGGTGTTGATCCGAGGTCGTAACATAGGGACTGTTCAAGGTTATTGCGTTATGTTTGTGATACATGCGACAAAGGTTTTTTCAATTTATAAAAGAGGTGTACAAGTTATTTAAACATGTGATAAAGTAAAGTAAGCAGTAAAGATGCGATAAAAAATAAATTCTAAAACTAAGATGATACAAGATACCAAGGTTGAGGCTGATTGTGGAAGATTATACAAAGATGTGTTATGTGGTGGCAAGTCTTATGTGCGAAGCCGAAACAGAAAGATAATTAATACAAACAGCGTACGTTCCTTAATTGTGTTAAAGATACAAGTACGATTCCACTTTTACCTTAGCGTACAACCTCTAAGTGATCGGCCATGCTCCCACATCTCTGTGGTGAAATAGGACGAACGCAATGAATGCAAGGTTGTTTCCATCTCTGGAAAGTACTACTCGCTTTAGTTAACGCATTCTTCTAACACTTCTCTAAAGAGATGAGAATGGCATTGTAATTGTCACACCCCGCCCCCAGACCACCTCTCAGCCTGGGAGAGGGATGCGACTACAGCAGTTATTCAACCCTTGAGCTGACACTTCCTGCCTAAGTGATTCTTGCAGAATAACTCTGGTACCATACTATAACTTATGCACAGCGGAAATGATTAATTCAAGAAGATAAACTATAACAAATTAAGTAGGCCCATCTTTTATTACGACAGTGATATACGTTTATACAACTGAAGGACTTAACAACAAAGTTTACAACGACAACCGTAAAAACTCTCTGGAAGTTGTAATTGGGACACGTGGAAGACCTTGACCTTAGCAGCACCCTGGAACTCCTCATCTTCCGCTACCGGGGGGGGGGGGGGGGAATTAAGAAAACATTTTCAAGAGTGTAAGCTACTAAGCCCAGTTGAGTGGTTCTTTTAAGATGAAATTTCATTTTGAAAATCATCATTTTGGAAAACCAATCACATGTTGGCAACTCACACTGAACTCAAGTGCAATCAATGGCAAAATCAACGCAGCTACTAACTTGTATTCCAATATTCAACACGTAGCAAGCATATTCTATAAACAATCAATACAATCACCTATCGACCATTTTATTTATCCCGCTAGTTCATGCTTAGGTACTTGAACCATAATTTCCCGTCGGTCGTCACGACTATTATTTTCGCATCGACCGAGGCCGAACCAATTTTCCCGCCGACTGAAGCTAACCATATTTTCCGCCGACTTGAAGCCGACCAATTTTTCCCGCAAGCACCTTTTGTTAAGCATGCTAACCACATCCTGGGCATAATCGCAGTTTCCATAGTCCACAACAAACAATATCATGGCAACATTATATTACCAAAGCATGTAATTTGAATCTACAGATGCATTATATTCCAATATCAGAGTATAAAGCTAAGTGAATACTCATAATATGCATTACTATCAACACTGTATAAACACACAATATTCTTTATTTATCAAAGCTATAACACTCACGACAATAATGTTAACTATCAAACTATAACACTCACACTATGTGTTAATTATCAAAGCTATAACACTCACACAATGTTGTTAATGATCAAAGCTATAACACTCACCAGTTAAGTTTCTTAGGAGCCTTTCTAATAGATCGCCTTGTCTACCTCGGGCTCCCTTTTTACCCTATAAAATCTAGCTCATAACTCTTCATGGTTTAGCCGGAATCATCCAAACATCAAGACTGGCCCAACTTACCTGATAGCTCGACCCCTCTATATTTTTCCTCATTCTCCAGCCTAATTCCTTAGAGCTTCTTCTCCCGGAAGCCTCCAGTGAAAACTAGACTCTCTTATTCTTTTAGATGGCTTTGAAAATTACATCAACACTCAAAGTAGATTGGGAGATCTCGTCTCAAGTTGATTTGCATTCTCCTTTACCTTACTGTCGCAATGCACTCTACTGCTCCCTCCCTCTTTTTATGAATTTTATGATTTTGTGATTTGAAAATTTAAAATCTCAAAGGCTCTATTTATAGCGTCAAACCTCCTATGGTGTTGACACACCTACTTGGCTTGGCATGCCAAATCTGTTTAATCCTCAACTTTATAAACCCCGTAAGCCTGAACTTCACCTCAGGGTTCAATTGTGTTCTTTCCAAACGCCATTCCAACACAAATTTCTTAGGGTTTAAGATTTCTCTTATCGACCAACCTAATTTTAATTGATTTTGCCCTTTACATTCTCTCTCTTTTTTTCATAAGCCGTCAGACTGCTCTCCGCATTGAACAGTCAGTACAAAGAGATCTATCCTGCAAAACACCACAAACATACTCAAACAATAAACTGTTAACCAATCCCCGACAACAGTGCCATAAACTTGTAACGCAAATTTTAGATATAAAAATTACAATGCAAGGTTCAAGTCCATGCGATACTACTTCAAGATATGCGTTAATAATGAATGTTCTTGTAGTATGCTATGCGTTGTCACAAGTTTCCTTGCTTTGGAACCAAGTGTAATTCCACCACAAGTCTCTCGGTGTGATCCGAGGTCGAACATAGGGACTGTTCAAGGTTATTGCGTTATGTTTGTGATACATGCGACAAAGGGTTTTTTCAATTTATAAAAGAGGTGTACAAGTATTTAAACATGTGATAAAGTAAAGTAAGCAGTAAAGATGCGATAATAAAATAAATCTAAACTAAGATGATACAAGATACCAAGGTTGAGGCTGATTGTGAAGATTATACAAAGATTGTGTTATGTGGTGGCAAGTCTTATGTGCGAAGCCGAAACAGAAAAGATAATTAATACAAACAGCGTACGTTCCTTAATTGTGTTAAAGATACAAGTACGATTCCACTTTTACCTTAGCGTACACCTCTAAGTGATCGGCCATGCTCCCACATCTCTGTGGTGAAATAGGGACGAACGCAATGAATGCAAGGTTGTTTCCATCTCTGGAAGTACTACTCGCTTTAGTTAACGCATTCTTCTAACCTTCTCTAAAGAGATGAGAATGGCATTGTAATTGTCACACCCCGCCCCCAGACCACCTCTCAGCCTGGGAGAGGGATGCGACTACAGCAGTTATCAACCCTTGAGCTGACACTTCCTGCCTAATGATTCTTGCAGAATAACTCTGGTACCATACTATAACTTATGCACAGCGGAATGATTAATTCAAGAAGATAAACTATAACAAATTAAGTAGGCCCATCTTTTATTACGACAGTGATATAACGTTTATACAACTGAAGGACTTAACAACAAAGTTTACAACGACAACCGTAAAAACTCTCTGGAAGTGTAATTGGGACACGTGGAAGACCTTGACCTTAGCAGCACCCTGGAACTCCTCATCTTCCGCTACCTGGGGGGGGGGGGGTTAGTAGACTCCTTCCTGAACGCTCCGCTTCGCTACCTGGGGGGGAATTAAGAAAACATTTTCAAGAGTGTAAGCTACTAAGCCCAGTGAGTGGTTCTTTTAAGATGAAATTTCATTTTGAAAATCATCATTTTGGAAAACCAATCACATGTTGGCACTCACACTGAACTCAAGTGCAATCAATGGCAAAATCACGCAGCTACTAACTTGTATTCCAATATCAACACGTAGCAAGCATATTCTATAAACAATCAATACAATCACCTATCGACCATTTTATTTATCCCGCTAGTCATGCTTAGGTACTTGACCAT
>NC_052356.1:49211112-49250533 GCF_009727055.1 Benincasa hispida | reverse complement strand
ACAGATGCATATATTCCAATATCAGAGTATAAAGCTAAGTGAATACTCATAATATGCATTTACTATCAACACTGTATAAACACACAATATTCTTTATTTATCAAAGCTATAACACTCACGACATATGTTAACTATCAAAACTATAACATTCACACTATGTGTTAATTATCAAAGCTATAAAACTCACACTATGTGCTAATGATCAAAGCTATAACACTCACCTTAGTTGCTTAGGAGCCTTTCTAATAGCTCCCTTTTCTACCTTGGGCTCCCTTTTTACCCCATAAAATCTTAGCTCATAACTCTTCATGGTTTAGCCGGAATCATCCAAAAATCAAGACTGGCCTAACTTACCCGATAGCTCGACCCATCTATCTTTTCCTCATTCTCCAATTCCTTAGAGCTTCTTCTCTGGTAGCCTCACCATGAAAACTAGACTCTCTTATCTTTCAGATGGCTTTGAAATTACATCAAACTCTCGAGTAGATTGGGAGATCTCCTGATCTCAAGTTGATGCATTTTCCTTCACCCTCATTGTCCAATGCACTCTACTCTCCCCTTCTTTTTACGAATTTTATGATTTGTGATTTGAAAATGAAATCCCAAAGGCTCTATTTATAGGCGTCCAAACCTCCTATGGTGTTGACACCACCTACTTGGCTGCATGGCCAAATGTTTAATCCTCACTTTATCAACGTAAGTTGACTTCACCTCGTTTCAATGTGTTCTTCCCAAATGCATCCAACACAATTTCTTAGGGTTTAAGAATTTCTCTTAATCGAACACCTAAATTTTAATTGACGTTTGCCCTTACGTCTTCAAGCATTGTTCGTATTCAATTTAGGGTTTTCAATGCATAATCTCTAACATCGCGGCCATATTCAACACATAAATGCCCGACCGTTCGATGCACAGGTAGTTTCCTTTGATCTGGTGGGTGTGACGTTCGAATGAGGCGTTCAGGCTACTCTCGCTCTCTCCCACTTTCTCGTTGGTCTCACTCTCTCCAATCTCGCTAAGGATCTCGGTTTCTCCAACCTTCCCGCTCATTTGGCACTCGATAGTGTCGCTCTCTCCATGTTTCTCGCTAAGGATCTCGCTCTCTCCAACCTTCTCGCTAGCTTGGATCTCGACAGTGTCGCTCTCCCATGTTTCTCTCCACCCTTTCTCTCCAACTTCGCTCTCTCTCAGTCTCTCGCTCTCTCCCATTCTTTCGCTCAAATCAATCTTGTTCTCTCCCATTCTCTCGTTCCCTCCACTCTCGCTGGTCTTGCTATCTCCACTCTCATTGTTTCCAATCTCGTTAGCTACTGTGAATATGGTTTATCTCCATGCAACTTCCACATGAATTTTCCCAAATAATTTTCTATATTTTCCTCAATTCTTCAATCCTTTCCTTCACTATTTAGGATTTAAGTCTTCAAGGTTTTCTCTTCTTTTTATCCTTTTAGGATCCTCTCTACTCGTACTCCAGGATCAAATATGGTTATCATAACTATAATACCTAACCATTATAGTTTACATTCACTCTTACTAATTGTTGATCCACGGAAGGTGACAATTATTTTAGTTATTATGAAAATTGTAAAATTATTAGATTATTTACATAACATAGGATTTAAATTTCTCCTAATTAACCCCTTAATCACTTACTTAAGTAGGAAAATGGAGATCTGGGTTTCAAAGTAATTCCCTAACCCTAATTTGGAAGGCATGAGGAAATAGGATAAAAACAAAAAAATATAATAAAATTATGAGGAATCTAAACACGGGAAAACCAAGATAAATGAATTAAGTATGGAATAACGCAATGGTTTAGGTATTGTCTACGTGTTGCGAAGGGCATGCAGTGATGGAAGCGTTGGACCAAACAACTATCCTACGCGTGATGCCAAGCGAGAGTGAAGAGAAAATGGGAGAGAGCGACACCAGCGAGATTGGAGAGAGCGACACTAGTGAAAGTGGAGACAGCGAGAGAATGGGAGAGAGCGAGATTGATTTGAGCGAGAGAATGGGAGAGAGTGAGATTGGTTTGAGCGAGAAAATGGGAGAGAGCAAGATTGGAGAAGGGCGAGAGTTTGAGTGAGAAAGTAGGAGAGAGTGAGAGTGGAGAGAGTGAGATCTACCGGCGAGAAAGTGGAAGAGAGTGAGAGCCACGAGAGCGAAGCCAGCAAGAAAGTGGGAGAGAGCGAGAGCCACAAGAGCAGAACCAGCGAGAAAGTCGGAGAGAGCGAGAGCACGAGAGTGGAGAGAGCGAGATTGAACAGACAGATGCATTTTAAAGGGGCTAGACGCATTCATTAGTAATTTGGATAATTAATTCGAAAATTAAACGGTTGATGTGGCAAAGGGAGATTTCATGCAAGAAGACTTAAGGAAGTAGTGTACGGCTAATATTACATGCAAATTAAGGTAATTTTGGTTGGCAAACTCAGAATTAGACAACTCAAAGCTTCGTTAGCCCAAGTTAGCATGGGTAGCTTTTGGAGAAGCCATTTGTATGGTGAGTTGTCGCACTGAAAGAAGCTGGGAACAACTATAAATAGGAGGACCCGGCTGAAAGTTGAACTCATTCCAAAACAAATTCCAGTAGTAAAAATCCTATATAGAGAGTGAGTTTTTAGTGAATAGGCTGCCATTAGTCTAGAAGGAAGGAAATTCGAAGGAGGTGCTGCTCAAATTCCAATTTGGTCTGAGTAGGGTAAGCTGGTAGTTCTTTAGGAAGTATTTTTAATTATATTTAAGAAGTAATATTAGTTGGGAATTTTTCTTGCAAACAACGATAATGGCAGGGAAAAAAATACGAAAGGGGAAACTGGCAAAACAATGAGTGTTATAGCTTTATAGTTTCGATATATCGTGAGTGTTACAGCTTTGAAGTATCATGATTGTCATTACAGTTTTGGCATACTGTGAATGTTTATATATGTAAATGCATGTTAGGAACGTTATTATGGCTTTGACATACTGTGAGGTTTTAGTAATTGAATGCATATTAGGGTGTTATTGTGACTTTGCTACGTGCTGTGAGGTTTAATTAAAGACATACATAATAGGTACTACCTATGTGATATAGTTTTAATATTTATAACTTTGGTATGTGTGAAGCATATTGTGAACACTATATTATATAGCCTTGATATAAAAATAAGATTCTGAGTATTTATACAGTGTGGCATATTATGAATATTTATTTAACTCTATACTTTGATATAGAAATATAGGCATAAGTAAATGCAAAATATATGCTTTTGGTGATATGATGATTGCCATGATATTGTTTGTGTAGTAACTATGGAAACTGCGATTATGCCCGGCATGTGGTTAGCATGCTTAACAAAAGGTGCTTGGCGGGAAAAATTGGTTGGCTTCGATTGATGGGAAATAATGGTCAGCTTCGGTCGGCGTGAAATAATAGTCGGTGACGACCGGCGGGAAATATGGTCAAGTACCTAAGCATGACTAGCGGGATAAATAAAATGGTCGATGTGCACATTGGTGGGAATTGGGGTCATAGGAAGGTTTCCATGGATGATTGTATTTATTGATGATATGATATGCATGCTACGTGTAGCTTTTGGAATAAAGATTACTGGCTGTCTCTTATACACATCTAGATGTGTATAAGAGACAGCTCGAGGCACGGCTCAGACCATGAATAGAAAGAAAATTTAATTATATGTATAGATAGATAGGGGGAATGTTGTAAACCTATTAAAAATTTATAGAGACATGGGGGACATATTGAGCATAGGTATTGTCTTAAAAGGTTATATAGTCACTCTCATGCTCCCTTCCCTGTCTTGGGGTTTAAGGCTTGGGAGGGGGTGTGACAGGCATCTTCACTTCTGCTCTCACAGGTGAAGATGTCGTCTAGCATGCCTTAGCTAAATGCATTTATTTCTTTATCACAAATTAAGTTCCTCGTTTAATTCTTATTAGTTACCAAGGGATTAAGAAAACTTCATGGAGAAAACGATTAATGGAGGAATGGAAATAGATAGAGAAGTGGAAATGGAAATGATCTAGACATTCAATAAAACTATTTAGCATCTGATACATGATTTGTGAATGAGGAGATTAAGAGAATGAAATACAATTGATGAAATAGAGTTAGAAACAAATACAAATTAGCGGCAACATCTTAGCACCAATCTGGATGGAGATTTGTTTGCCGACGTGGATGGATTGTGCGGAAGGATGAGCTTCCCTCTCAGGCTTGCTCAATCGGTAGTAGGGAACTACGCATAGTGCTTCACGGTGGGGATTTGGCAGGATTACACTGAGACTCACCTCTTGGCCTTGCCTCTTCTCTTCCCGGATTTCTTCCGATCAGTACTTACTTCAGCATCTCTCTTTTAATAATATAGCATCAATTAGCCCTCGTATCAAGTATATATTTTCTCTGAATTCTATGGGGGTATTTATAGGTGAAAAGCTTTAACTCTTGGCTTGTGGACCCCACTTATTGTTATGGAAATTCCGAAGATGGAGGAATAAATATTCCTTCTGTTATGCAATCAGACCATCAAATCTGGACAACCGTTAGTTGTACACGTATCAAAATCCTTTGCATTTGCGTTGCTCAGTTGTATCTTTCGATCGGGTGCTCGGATGCGGTTGAAATTCAGCTCAAGATCGACTGTCGCATTGCGCTGTCATTGCGTTAATAGTCTCTTCATTATTGATTGACAGGCGCAATGTGACAGAGATGCGTTGTTCAGTTTCTCATTGAGTCTTGATCGCAAGCGATGACTTGGTTTCCTACAAAACAGAGTAGAAAGATCATCTTCTACCATCTTGATGATGTTAGTGGGTGTAATTGTGATAATTTATAATTATTGTATTTCTTAGTTAATTTTCATACAATCGACGCATATTTACTCTCTTTTGGCAACAATATCTGAATAAGGCAGCATAAATAACTTGTATTTCTACAAGTTATCATATACTAAATGTTGAAATGCTTGATGTATGTTATGGACGAAAAACATGTCTAAAGTTTATAAGTTGTTATAAAATGGATTAGACATTTAAAATCCATAACAAATATAAGATGCATGCTCACCTAGGATTAACAAATAACAACTTGTTTTAATAGTTACAATAGGCTGTTATCTTGTAAAATTCTAGTTACAAACTCAACTTGTCTATAATCCTGTTTAAGGCTGGAGGTATTTAAGTTGATGGTTAATGGAACACCTGTTACCTTGGGATTATAGCCAAATAATTGAGCGGCGTTAACCCGATTTTATGAGCATACGTGAGCGACGTAAGGTTTTAAAATTGATTTATCACCTAGATATCATAGGTTAAATAAAAATATAAATGTTATAATTAGAAAATCACCTAGATTTAATTTTTTTATTAGCCAAAATATACCTAAGTAAATATTTACCAAAAACAAATAGAACACTACAGTGGGAGATTAATAACATATACAATATGTCGTTCTTATTTCTCACGTCCTTAAGAGTTCATACCGTGAGATTCGTGCTCGGCTTCCTGTCACCCTGAGAGTGACCTCCATTTGGAAAATGTTTGCATGGGTCAATAGTAAGGTGAATAGGGGAAGTAATTCATAGTATGTGGATGAAGAATGTGTGTCAACGTGTCCTACGTTCTCTTCCATTAGTTTGAACCGTGAGATTCCTATGTTGCACTTGCTTTTCATTTTTAGGAGACATAAGCTAGTAGTTTTGCAACGGTTATCCCCTAGGAGGGTTGTAACATGGGATTCGAAACAACTCAAACTCCATAAATGGATAAGATATCTTAGGTCCATTCCCAACCTCGACTCTCCAATTCGGTTACATTGTTGGGGTCGACCTCTGAGGTCTGAAAATGGAGAGTTACACTTATGAGAAATACTAAGTATTAGTAAGTTTTTTACCAAAAAAAAGTAAGTAAATGACTATAGGAATAAGAGTTATTCTGGAATTAGTATTTAGTCAAGAATATCTTGCTTCAATAAATGAGTATTTGACTACCCCTTGGTAGCATCTATTATGACTCACTAAAGTATCGTTCCAAATAAATAATGAAATTTGGGTACATTATTACTTTGCTAAAATTTGATTAGATTTAAAAGTAGTTCACTAATAATAACTTGTTTATACTTTCGGCATAACTAGCTCATTAATACAATTATTGGCTTCTGAGAAACTTAATGGGGACAAGTACACTACATTGGAATCAAACTTAAATACAATACTGGTAATCAATGATCTAAGATTCGTTTTAATTAAGGAATTTCCTCCAAACCCCGGCTCAAACGCAAACCGAATTGTTCGGGAAGCATTTGATAAGTGGACAAGGGAAAATAAAAAATCCACTCCCTATATTCTTGCCAGCATATTTGATGTTTTAGCTAAGAAACACAATCGCATGCGTACCACTAAAGATATTATGTTGGGGTTGATGCTCTAAAGTCTCGTGTCCTATGGTTTGTAAACAGTATATATGAACACATGTGATTGTTAATATATGATATTTACTTCACATCTTGTTGTTTTGCTCATTCACGTGTTTTATTTGCTTTACCACAAACCAATAAACCTAAAATTGCTGGTTATCTGTATGTGACTCAAGCATGTATGTGGTGATATACAAGTGGATCGTGTCTTGAGTGATAACCAAAATGGTCTGTAGTATATGGATATAGGAGGGAAACCTTATCCTGATAATGCTACGGATGCGGCCCACTTTGTGGAATGGTCACAAGTGTTGCGACTTGCCACAGATGATTTGATCCTGATCATTCATGTTGGGACATTGGAGTGGGGGCATCCTATACAAAGAGTTTGTATAAGACCTGACCACGAAGTGTTAATGTCTTGTTATATAACACCGTTCATGATAGAGACTTCACTTCACTAGGATGACCATAGGTAACATGACCTCAATCTTGAGTGAGTTGGGAACTCCTGCCATTGAGGGCAGTCCTTTGATTTGTATGGGTGCGAGTGGCCATGTCGCCGATTCAAACCTACCATTTTGGGGATACGTCTAATTTGGGAGTTGGGAACTCAACTACACAAGATGGAATTCACTCCTTCCTTGAGGTAGGAGTAAGTAGATAGATGGCTCCATTAAGGGCTGATTCCAAGGTTTGAACGATATGGCGCCACACACCTTCTCTTGGCCTGAGAGGTGTTCACACATAGTTGGACTATGTTGTATTATTCATTAGAGCAATCAGTGATACTTAAGGAGTGAGATGTAACTACAAGGGCAAAACAATAAATTGGCCCAGCTGTACTTACGAGCGTCTATGAAGGGTCATTGTACTCATGATTGGTTATATCCAATGGACACAGAAATATATCTATGGTAAGAAGAGTTCAGCCGTTGGTTTTTAGTGGAATCATTGACAGTTAACAGATGGTAAATCTCGTGGCTAAAGAGTTTATTCAGCTATTCACGTACCGTTGGAGTTTTGAGCCACAGGTCAATTAGGTCACCTAGGTAGCTTGGATAAAGTCGAGAACCAGTGTTTAGGTTAATTTGAAATGTTCAAATTGACGAGAGGAAGTTCAATTGTATATGATATAATTGGACTGGTTAATTATATGTGATATAATTGGCTAAATTTTGGAGAAAATTATATATAAATATAATTTATATCAAGTAGAGGAAAAATACTATAATAGATATATGATATCAAACTATAGGATATAAATATAATATGATTATATTTATTAATTAAATTAATCTATTAATTATTTAATAATTAATCAATTAATTCATGTTTGAACGTGGGATCATGGGGCTGTGAAGGTTAAGGTAACCGACGGATTAAAGTATGATAATTGTTTTCATTTTGAAGAGAATTCAGTCGTACATTTTGATATCCCACGCCCAAAAGAATTCGTGAATGAGCGATTGCGAAATCCTATACGATAAAATCTCATTTGTCTAAACAATCATCTAGTTTGCATCCTCAAAACGATCATATACCACTTTCTAAATGATCGTCCAGTTTTTCCTAAACGATCGTGTAGCTCTATTAAATGATAAGTATCTCTGGTATACGATAGTAGAGTTCTTCTCGCGTGCGCTTATTGTCTACACAAAATCGTCTCCTCCGTCCTCTACCAAACTCACCAGAGCCCACTCTTTGGGTTTTTGATGCCGAGGATACCCGGGTTTCCCTCGTGGTGGTGTTGTCTCTGCGTCCTTGTTTGTGTACGTTCGGATCATGCAGTAACAGTCGAGAGACTCGCTGGGTGCTGGTAGATCGGTGGGAGTTTTCCACTGCTGTGGGTTCACAAAAACAAAGATCGTCTTCCTCTGGTATGAACCCCTTTCTCTATGTTTTATCGTATTCTGAGCTTGCTGTTGATGAGTTTAATATGCATAACTGTTAGTATAGAATGTATATCGTTTATGTTTCAGTCACTATGAAATCGGAGCAATCTAACCCCGCTCATGGAACTCTCGGTATGAGATCCTTCAATTGGTATCAGAGCCAGGTTTCTGATACTCTGATTTCATTTTTTGCAACGAAATAACGTTTACATTCATGGTGGGTGCATTTCTACGTTGTTTTAAGTGTTAATAATGTTGTTGTTGTGTTGGATTAATGGATGTTTTCGGGATGAATTGCCTTGGTCTGTTTAAATACCTTTTACATTTTCGGTTGTATGTAAAGGCCCCTGCGTTTTTGGGCATATATGATCATAGTCGAGTTTATATTCAAAGTACTTGAAGTCTTGAGTCATTTGTCGAAGTTCTGGGCAAAGGTTATGGCTTTCCGAGGAAGGAGATGATCTAGGGTTGTGATAACTTGTAGAAATACAAGTTATTTATACTGTTTTAGTTAAATATTGTGGCCAAAAGAAAGGAAAGTTGTGTCAATTGTATAGAAATTAGCTACAAAATGCGAGAATTATAAATTGTCATTAATACACCCACTGACACCATTGCGATGGTAGAAAAGAATATTTTAAGTCTATTTTACAGGAAATCAAATCACCACATGCGTTCATGGCTCAAGATAAACTGAACAACGCATCTACACCGCATTGTGCCCGTCATTCAGAAATGAATAGACAATCAACGCAATGACGGCACATGTGACAATCAATCAAGAGCTTTGCGATCAACACAATCTTCAACCGCATGCGGTAATCAAAAACAGCACCGCATGCGGGCAAACGATCAAAGATGTAAAGAGCAACGCAAATGCGGAGGATTCTGACGCATGTACAGCTGACCGTTGTGCATTTCGGATGGGATTGATTGCGTAATAGAAGGAATATTCACTCCACCATTTTCAAAACTGCCTTAACAATAAAGTGGGGACCACAAGTCAGAGAGTCAAAGCTGAGCCTATAAATAGCTCCGGCCATTCCACTGAAAAGAGGATGCTTCAATACAGAGAAAAGTGTATATACTGATCTGAGAGAGAAACTGGTTGAGCGACTAATCAGAGTAGATCCGGGAAGAATTAACATACAAGGCCGAGAGGTGAGTCTCCAGGAAAAGAATCCTTCCGATCCCACCGTTGAAGCTTTGTACAAAGGTTACCTCTACTAGATGAGCAAGCCTGAGAGGGAAGCTCTTTTGCTCATTCATTCCCCACACCGGCAAGCAAAACGACCGTCCAGATTTATGTCAAGACATTGACACTCTTCTGTATTTGTTTCTATCTCTTCATAATCAATTGTATTCACTTCTTAGTCTATCATCCACAACATGTATCAGACGCTTAATTCTATAATTAAATGTTATGATCATTTCCATCTCCATCTCTTTACCTATTTTCGTTCATCCATATTTCACTTTCTCCACGATGTTTTCTTAATCCCTTGGATAATTAGCAATAATTGAGCAAGTAAATTAATTGGGTTAAGGAAATAATTATATTTAGTCAAGGCATGCTAGACGGCATCTTCACTTGTGAGAGTAGAAGTGAAGATGCCATTCTGCCTATCGAGAAAGGGCTGGAAGAAGCGTTAACTAAAGCGAGAAGTACTTCTAGAGATGGAAGCAACCTTGCGTTCACCACGTTCATGCACAAGTGAAGATGCCATTCCGCCTATCGAGAGAGGGCTGGAGGAAGCGTTAACTAAAGCGAGAAGTACTTCCAGAGATGGAAGCAACCTTGCGTTCACCACGTTCATCCTTGTTTCACCATAGACATATGGGAATGCGGTCGATCACTGAGAGGTATACGCCAAGGGAAAGTGAAACCTTAGTTGTATCTTTAACGCAATTAACAAACTTGCGATGTTTGTACTAATTATTCTTTCTCCTTCTGATTCATCTATTAAGCCTTACCATCGCATACCATGATCCTTTGTATAAACTTCACAATCAGTCTCAAACTCAACATCATGTATATCATGTATCTTGTGTTGGATTTTATGTCCTAAAACTCGTAGTTTGTAAATTAATAAACATATTCTGTTTTTTTTTTCAATAAAGTTATTATTGAAATTATAATCTTAAATCCTATAAACTAAGGTCCTGGGGCTATTTAATGTAGTTTGAACTTTATATAGTGACATAAATGTGGATCAAGTTCAAATATATAGCCAAAATGGTCTATAGTATATGAATAAGGTTGGGCGCCTTATTCTAGGGACACTATGGATGTGGCCCACATTGTAGTTAGTACAAACGATGTGATCCTAAATCGTTCATATAGAGATATGTGAGTGGGGGCATCGTATGCAATGAGTTTGCATAAGACTGAACCATGAAATAGTCACTTTTTATGTTCTAAATGCCGTTTTATGTATAAAATTGACTATTTCGTTAATTGATGACCTAGGTAACTTAATCTTAATCTTGAGCTAACTATGAACTCCTATTCACTCGGAATTATCCTTAGATCTGCATAGGTGAGGGCAACTCATCATCGCTGGCCCAATAAGCCTCCCATTTCAGGGGTAAGATCGAGTGGATAGCTGGGAACATAGGGAACATAGAGTTGACTCTTGACTTTGTAAAGTCAAACTTTGACTGACCTTATATTCAAATGTGATTTGAATTTCCAGAAAATGAATTCGGATTCATGCTCGGGAGGTCATAATTAGTCAACATGAAAAAAATCATAAAAAGTCAAAATGTTGACTTTTTGGTCAAAGTTTGACTTTGACCAAATGACTATTTTGTCCTTTGACTATAGTTAATGGGAAAATCCAAACTTTTGTTGGATAATTCCACTAACAAAATAGTGGGCTAGGTGTTGGGTTATAGTGGAGACATTAAGCCCACTAATATAGTGGATTATAGGTGTTGGGTTTTTATGGATTTAGTTCATGCAATTGTTGCATGGTTTTTTCTATAAAATGGGCTTTTGATTTTAAAAAATGACTTTTTGACAATTTGCCAATTTTTTTTTTTTTTAATTTGGGCTGGAAAAAACCTCTTTTCTTTGTGTGAAGTTCAAAAAGAAAACCCAAACCAAAACCCAAATTCATTCCTTTTTTTCCATCTCTTTTCTCTCTCTCGGGGTTCTTCATCCACTGAGTCCCACAACTCAGTTCTGAGTCCAGATGATAGTAGGTCAACTCTAGTAGTGGTTCAGAAGAGTTTGGGTGGAAATTCGACGAGGAAAAGCATTGTTCGGGAGCTACAAAGGTTGTATCTCATCCCTTTTTAATTACTGTTTTTCCTTCAATTGCATGCATAATTTCCTTTTAATTAGAGTGTAATTAGATCCTAATTCCATTACGTAAGTCTCGAGTTCCATCATCTTGTATCTTGCAGCACGTTAGCTTAGGTTTATTTTTATCACACTTTATTTTATTAACACAACTTTAGTTTATCTGAACAATTTTACTTTCCCACAATTTACTTTCCTGTACACATACACTCTTTATTAATTGTAAAAACACCGGTCGCATATATCACAAATGTAACACATTAACGACAATAATCCCTGTGGTCGACCTTGGATCACTCCAAGAAACTTGCGTTGGAATTATACTTGGTTTCAGTGCAAGGAAACTTGTGACAACGCATAGCATACTACAAGCACTCCATTAATAACGCATACATCTAGAAGTAGTATCGCTTAAAGTGTAAATAAGCATAGCACGACATCCACTCCATCTCATCAATTCACGAGTCTACAAGTTTATGGCAACATGAGCTTGCATGATTTTCATTCATTCACATTCATATTTGTTCACATGTTGAAAGACTAAAAATTATCGTTACAAGTTGATCGCATTGTGTAGAAAAGGTTCTATGCGATCGATGTCCATCGCATCGTGAAGATGAAGGACTATGCGATCGTGGTTGAATGATTGGATATGCGATCAAGAGTTGGTCATATCGGAAAGATGATCGGGCACGTGATCGCTGAGTATCGTTTAATGCGCGTGCGAGCTAGACGATCGTTTAGGTCAGCAAGCTTCGTCGCTTAGTAACTGTTTAAATGATTGGTTAGCATCGTAAGGTAAATGGTTTACCAGGTTGCACACATCAGATAGATGATTAAACGCTCGCGTATCGTTTAAAGCATGCTAGACGATCGTTTAGGTCAGCAAGCTTCATCGCTTAGTAACTGACTAAACAATCGCTTAGCAATTTTAGGTAAATCGTTTACCTATCGTCGCGCTACACTATCGCATGGACAATCAGACTTCGCAACCTCGTCGTCGTCTACGCGATCGTTTGCTAAAGTACCTATTGTCTAGTGCGTGTTGAATGATCGTCTACCTACTAAAGATTGCTACACGATGGAGACCTCTTAGCATTCAAGACCCGGTTCACCTATGAACCGGTTTGCTCGATAACAAATGTAATAGATAGGGTTTTTCATTTCGGTTCTTTTTGGTTTAAGGCTCATCCCAATCCATTAATCTATTTGTTTAATACATGTGATGTATGTTTTGTATGTCATATGGTATGCACATATAGTAAATCCCACCTTAGGTTATGCATTGATCATGCATCATCTCTTTATTGTAATTGTTATAATTTAGAGAAGCATGANAGATGATAGTAGGTCAACTCTAGTAGTGGTTCAGAAGAGTTTGGGTGGAAATTCGACGAGGAAAAGCATTGTTCGGGAGCTACAAAGGTTGTATCTCATCCCTTTTTAATTACTGTTTTTCCTTCAATTGCATGCATAATTTCCTTTTAATTAGAGTGTAATTAGATCCTAATTCCATTACGTAAGTCTCGAGTTCCATCATCTTGTATCTTGCAGCACGTTAGCTTAGGTTTATTTTTATCACACTTTATTTTATTAACACAACTTTAGTTTATCTGAACAATTTTACTTTCCCACAATTTACTTTCCTGTACACATACACTCTTTATTAATTGTAAAAACACCGGTCGCATATATCACAAATGTAACACATTAACGACAATAATCCCTGTGGTCGACCTTGGATCACTCCAAGAAACTTGCGTTGGAATTATACTTGGTTTCAGTGCAAGGAAACTTGTGACAACGCATAGCATACTACAAGCACTCCATTAATAACGCATACATCTAGAAGTAGTATCGCTTAAAGTGTAAATAAGCATAGCACGACATCCACTCCATCTCATCAATTCACGAGTCTACAAGTTTATGGCAACATGAGCTTGCATGATTTTCATTCATTCACATTCATATTTGTTCACATGTTGAAAGACTAAAAATTATCGTTACAAGTTGATCGCATTGTGTAGAAAAGGTTCTATGCGATCGATGTCCATCGCATCGTGAAGATGAAGGACTATGCGATCGTGGTTGAATGATTGGATATGCGATCAAGAGTTGGTCATATCGGAAAGATGATCGGGCACGTGATCGCTGAGTATCGTTTAATGCGCGTGCGAGCTAGACGATCGTTTAGGTCAGCAAGCTTCGTCGCTTAGTAACTGTTTAAATGATTGGTTAGCATCGTAAGGTAAATGGTTTACCAGGTTGCACACATCAGATAGATGATTAAACGCTCGCGTATCGTTTAAAGCATGCTAGACGATCGTTTAGGTCAGCAAGCTTCATCGCTTAGTAACTGACTAAACAATCGCTTAGCAATTTTAGGTAAATCGTTTACCTATCGTCGCGCTACACTATCGCATGGACAATCAGACTTCGCAACCTCGTCGTCGTCTACGCGATCGTTTGCTAAAGTACCTATTGTCTAGTGCGTGTTGAATGATCGTCTACCTACTAAAGATTGCTACACGATGGAGACCTCTTAGCATTCAAGACCCGGTTCACCTATGAACCGGTTTGCTCGATAACAAATGTAATAGATAGGGTTTTTCATTTCGGTTCTTTTTGGTTTAAGGCTCATCCCAATCCATTAATCTATTTGTTTAATACATGTGATGTATGTTTTGTATGTCATATGGTATGCACATATAGTAAATCCCACCTTAGGTTATGCATTGATCATGCATCATCTCTTTATTGTAATTGTTATAATTTAGAGAAGCATGATTTTATTACGTAAGAGCATGCTCATGCATCATTGATATAAGAGTTATATTTATGCATGCATAAAAAGCATTGACATGCATCATCTTTATATTATAATTGTTATAGTATAAGGGTGAATGATAACATGTTTGCTTGGTTATTATGCATTATATAAAAGTTATATAGTAATGACCAGACATTGCATGAAGCATGACACATAGATTACTTTATAATTGTTATAAATTCCTCGTTATGCGCAATGTTTTTTAGTTGTTTCTTTTTAAGAGTTAAAGAGAAATTAGAACTAAAAGAAATAAGAAAGACATGCATGCTCACTTAGGTTTAATTCATGTTTTACAATATTTAAAACTTGGATCACATAGACCTAAGATCACGGTTCTAATATGATTAGCAACCCTAAGGATTTAATCTTTTAATCAGTTTAATAGGATTAAATTGGCTAATAAAAGGTTAAAGTGTAGCAAATCTATCTATAAGAGACGTTTTGTCTAAAGCGAGTTCTGTCTAGGCTAGGGTATTTAAGTTGACGAAAACGTAACACCCCTACCTGGGAACTTACTTGGAAAGGTGAATTAGATAGATTTGATGCATGCATGCAAGTTAAGGACAGTCCATTAAAGTGTTTAAATGTGACTACTTGAACTTGTTTATATTTCATAAACAAACGTTGTTTACGAGCAGGCTTTAAAAAGACCATTTAGACTAAAACCAGTAGCTGGATTGTCTAGGTTAATGAATCCCTAGGTAGAACATTCAGTGGGAGGTACTTGGGGCATAAGATCTATCCTTAAGTCCACACTGTGATTTAAACTTAGACCTTTCACTTTCTCTTTAAGTCCACACTGTGAGATCTATCCTTGGCCTCGTGGCACCTTTGGCGTCTTCCCCCAACGGATGGTGTTTGGGTAGGTCAATATCAAGGTGGATGGAGAGAATGTTCATAGTAAGTGGGAGGAGGAAGTGTGACAGCATATCCCTCGGTCTCCCTCGTTAGGTTGAATAAAGTTACTGCACATTGCCTCTGGCACCCTGGGACTGTCCCCCTAAAGGATGGCAGTTTTGTGCGTTTCTTTATTTGATCTCCTGTAAGAGGATAAGATAACTTAATCTCTTGTCCTAATCTGTCTTTTCCCTACGGTAAGTGCATTAGGGCGGGACTCTGGCATAAAAAACGAGGGGTTACACTTACACGAAATAGTTAAATGTTAACGATTCTGGACCAAAAAATGGTGGTTGTTAGGTTCAGTTTGTGAAACCTGGATTTCCATTTTCCTACTTAAGCAGGTGGTTAAAGAAATTAACTTAGTGAAAGTTAAATCCTATGTTGAAATGAAAGGAAATTTCTAAATGTTGAGTAGATTTTCCTTTAGTAGTTTTGAGTTATGCTTTAATTGGTAAAATTTGGCCAAGTGTAAGGTCGAAAAAGAGCCATGCGTTAAGAGTTAGGAGACATTAATGCATAAGTTGAAAAGGAAACCATGTGTTTGTAAAGGTTGGATGCATGATTGGATGAAGTATTGGCAAGAGGCATTGCCAAGAGTAACCATGCGTTGGAAGCCAAGGAGAAAATGACTAAGTATTTGACAATGCGTTAGTGTTTGCCATGCGTTGGCCATTAGACTTTGAGAGGTTATTTGGGAGGTTAGAAGTGCATGCAATAACCAAGGTCTTGAAGAGGTTAGAATAATGCATGTGGCAACCTCAAGTTGCGCATCCAAGGGCATTGGACGTTGGATGCGTTGGATGCGATGAATGTGATGGATAGAGGCATGCGGCGAAGAAGGCAGGCACGATGGATGCATTGGACAGAATGGTATGCGTCTATGCGGCTGGAGATTAGATCAACGCATGGGGTGCAACGACTGCGATGGATGCGTTGGACACGATGGTATGCATCCACGCGGCCAAAGGCATGCAGCGGAAGGAGATGCGTTGGTAGGTTGCAGTGATGCGATGATGGGGGTATGCGTCGATGGTATATGGTAGCACTATGCGTTGGTGTAACACGGTGATGCTATGCGGCAATGCTATGAGTGATGCATACGACATTTCTATATGGTTGATGACATGGGGCGGTGCTATGCGTCGATGACATGCAAGCAAACACGCTAATGCATTGATGACGTGCAGTGGTGCGGGCTATGGCATGCGGTCGAAGGAATGCATTGGTAGTATTGCGATGCCATACACGTGGGATGCGCATGGCATGCAGGTACTGTTGCACGATGATGCGATGGCAGTGCAGGGATAACGGAAGCGATGGACGCGACAGTGCTATGCGATGGTAATAAACGATGTTGTATTGCGATGGCGCGATGGATTGCAGCCAGTGCTACACTATGCAGTTGGTGATGTGCTATGCGTTGGTGATGTACCTATGCATTGTTGAGTGTGCTTGCGCTGACCATGTCTATGCGTTGAACCCATCAAGGGTTTGTGGGCAATTTGTGGTTAACACATAATGAGGTTGGATAGCCGCAGCAGAGGTCGTCCAATCCGGACCATGTGGCTTTTAGGAGAACTTAAGGCTTAGCAAATGAAGTGGACTGCATAAAAAGACATGCAAAGTTTGAGGGCTTATGCTTAATGTAATAAGTGGGAGCAGGACCACCTGGGTTGTTGCTGATGCAAGATTCTTCGTTCATAGTGTTGGGGAAGAAGACACTTGGACATGTGCCAAAGTGAGGTCTCGGCCTTAGGAGAAATCTTGGACGCATATAAAATAGGGCCAAGGACCTTCAGATGATAACTAAAAATTCACTTCCAAAGGACATAAAGAATAGTGTATTAGGAGAGGAGGCTAATGCCATTGTAGCAAGACCATGCGTTTGGTCAAAGAGTTCCAGAGGGGAGATGTTTCGGTTAGAAAGGACAAGAAGTAACATCACTATGGGGACGAGGGTTCTCCCAAAACACTCATGCGTTTGATGTGACTCCAAAGCGACTTGAAATCTAGGAAGTCAGTTTCAGGGTAGGGTTGTCGAAGAAGAAGCTCTAAGGAAATCGGGTTGGAATGTGAGGACCACAGACAGGAAGGGTCGAGCTAATCGGGTAAGCATGGCCAGTCTTGATGTTTTGATGATTCCGGCCGAAAAACCACGAGGAGTTCTGAGCTAGATTTTATGGAAATTTAGAGTTCAAAAGGGAACCAACGAACTAAAGGAACTTTGGAAAGGAAGTTCCTAACCGAACCAAGGTGATGGTTTATTGTGTGTTGTATTTGTTGATATAATTTCTATATAGTAATATATATAGAGGATAATATTAAAATTGGCATGATCAAGGGATATATGGTTTAATCGATTACTATGGCTGTTAGATATGCTTGTAATGTTTGGATTTGAAACTGAAATTGTACCTGGAATGTTACTAGTTAGCATGCTTGAAAAGGTACTTGGCAGGAAAATATAGGTCGCTTCGGCTAGGCGGGGAAATATAGCGGCTTCAGTCGCAGAAATGATAGTCGGTGGACGATCGAACGGAAATATAGGTCAAGTTACCTTAAAGCCATAGCTAGCGAGGAAAATAGGAATGTGCACATTGGCGGGTTAATAGGGTAACAGGGAAAGTTCCACTGGAATTGTTGATACACTTGCTTTAGTAATGTGTGAAGTGCTGGGGAAAAAAATGTATGATATGCAGGGGTAAACCAGCAGTAAAAGTTTAGGGTGTAACATATTATGTAATAACCAGCGGTCAAGCTGGGGTTGAATGTTTTAACTAGCAGTTAAGCTGGGATAATCTAGCCGGTCTGGCTGGAGAAATATTGTTGAATGCTCCGTAAATGTACTCATTGATTATGCATTGAATTTCCAAAAAGTATATTTCTATAGGTTAAAGTTATTGTTATTTAGATACTAGTCAACTGGGCTTTATAGCTTCGTGCTTTCAAATGTTTTCTCCCTCCCTACCCCCCCTAAATGGTAGCGAAAGGTACGGAGTTCCAGGGTGCTGCATAAGGTCCAGGAGTTGCCAGCAATGCCACTGTTACACTTTCGCCGGGGATTTTACCAGTCAATTGTTGTAGACTGTTGTTGTGTTAAGTCTTGGAGTTTATAAACGTTACATTGTTGTGAATTACCACATGGGACTACTTTATCAGCTATTATGATTGCTCATTGACTTAATTCAGTTGATTGTTGAATTGATTCATTTGGTATCAGAGGTTATTTCCACAAAAGTATATTAGGCAGGTAAGATGTCAACAAAAGGTGTTTGATAACTGCACTGTAGTCGACGCCCCTTTCCTCTGCAGTCTCAGGAGGGTTAGTCTGGAGACACGGGTCGTGAACAGTTTCAAGAGTCAGTTCTCCTAATGGTTTGAGAGATGCCTCATCCCAGTGAAGGGGACAACTGATCACCCCAACGGTGGCATTTGTTCCTGACTCATAGGGCATCATTGCAAAAATTAGAAGTCTATAATTAGGGTACTTGAAAGTGTTTGCAAACCTAATTGGTTTAAAAGTAAGTTTAGCAAGAAAACTAATTAAGATTTTTCATATTTTCAGCAACTTTTCAAATGGCTACAGCCAACCTAATCTTCTGTTAGCGTCGAAAAATTAACTGGCGACAATTTTCAACATGTGAATCATTATGATCACGACGATCCTAATCAAATCCCGAGGGATCTCAGATGCTTTTGCTTACCCTCGTACCGGAGGCTTGCTCCATCAGCCTCCACAATGCCACTCGAAATGTTTTGGGAGGCTCCATAACGAAGCGTAATGGACTAAAGGCAAATGGACGTCACACTTCGATCCTATATTTCTTGGCAAGTCTTTTCTAACACGTCTTGGCCAGAAGCATGAGCCTATGGTCTGCGCCCTTGAGATCATGAGTCCCTGCTGGGGAGATGGTTGAGGCACAACCTGTCTGTGAACCATCTCCTTTCATGAATATAGTACGGGGTATAGGAAATGCACGGTTACATAGTGCTAAGTTCTAAAACTCAATGTTGGCTTACATTTGATATAAATGTGTTAGATGTGCCCAAAAAGCATTTAATTTATTACATTGCAATTCGCATAGAACAGATGTTTTGTGTTTTTATGTAGAATATCGTTGCACGCAAGACAAAAATGTTGATCACAGGTAAGGAATCA
Source organism: Benincasa hispida (assembly GCF_009727055.1). NCBI lineage: Eukaryota > Viridiplantae > Streptophyta > Magnoliopsida > Cucurbitales > Cucurbitaceae > Benincasa > Benincasa hispida. Next base: position 49,231,027 of record NC_052356.1, on the reverse strand, counting down.
TTGGTCGAGGCGGCAGCATTACTGCAAGGGCTGTTGCTAGTTGATTGTGTATTGCAAACATTTGACTCAAAGAATGATTGCCGAGCAACGCTTGGTGGGGCGATCTGGGGTGAAAGGACTAACTTAACCGCGATGGGACAGAAAGCTGGATGAAAATGGTCACATCGAATTAACGCTGACCAGTCGCTAACGATAACAAGGTAACCATTTCAGTCTTTTCGGATATGAGAATATTCGGCGCATATCAGGGAATTTAAAGCACATCCCCATTCCTGAAGCAATCATAAAGAGGGAAGCCGACCTTAACATTGATAAGCTCTTAAAATACAATGAAATCCTTTGAGAAAGGGATTCAGAAAATTCATGACGATTTCGGATCAAGTTAGCTCAGCACGTCTTTGTCCATAGTTTTTTGTAACATCCATACCTTTCTAATTTATTTATTAATAATGTAATTTTTTCTTTTCAGTAATTGTCCTTAGTTGAAGGGCATGTTTGGAATTTTGAAATTTAAAGTTTAAGACGCCGGAGGATTAAAGTGTTGCATGGAAATTATTCAATTCATTCAACTTTCAACCTCAAATTTTGAAATTTATTGGCAAGAAGTTTATTTTCTTGGGAAAAGGAAAGAATTAAAGTGGTATAAAGTGGTTTAAGGAAAAAATTTAATTGGAGTTATAACTACATTTCCTTTTATTATTATTATTATTATTTTTTTTATTTTTTTTAAATAAAAAGGAGCACTCACCCCCTCCCTCACGCAACCCCCTCTTCTTGCACGAGGCCCCCCCCCCACTGCCTTATCCGACCGCCGCACCTTCCCTTCACAGCCCGTCCAACCACCGCCGAGCCCTCCTCCAACAACCCAAACGCGCCTTCGCCCACCGCACGAGCCAGACCTGCCACCGGAATGTCGCACCTCCTCTCACGTCTCATTAGACCGTCGCCGTGCTCCTTCGTTACTCAGATCCGAGTCGCTGCGCTCGCGACAGTCGATTTCTCCCCATTTCGCAGCCGCGTGTCCAGCTGAGAGCGTCGTTTTTCGCTCGTCTGACGCCCCTCTGTCAGAAACCCATCATTTCACAAGCCCTCAGCCTAGCTTGCCATTCGTCCATCCGTTCAGCTGCCGTCACTTCACGCTTCGCCAGACCCAAAATCCATCATTGGCGTCTCCTTGTCGCTGTCGGATCTGTCCTAGGTAAGGTTGAGGTAGTTCAGTTCGATCTCTTAGCCATTAACATTGGGTTTCGTCATTTTGATTCACAGTTGTTAGGTTTTATTTGAAGGTGAGTTTTAACGAAGCTTGGACTTAGAGGAGCGTCGTCAAGGGATGTTGGAAGTGATGTTCATCCTTTGGGTAAGTTTTTGGATAGTTTGGACTTGGGTCCAAAGTTTCGGTGTTGGTTGAACTGAAATTATTTGAGTTGTTCAAGAATTGGGACCGCTACTTCGAGTTGCCGCCATAGTTTGGTCGTCTAATTTTTTTTATTGTAGAGTTTCATTTCAGGTAAGTAATCTTACCACTGGAAACTGCCCACGGGCCAGGTTTTAGTTGTATGCTAGCATGATAAGTGTATGTTATGGTAAACGTTGCATGTTGTTGATAGTATGACCTGGATCAAAGTATGTTCTGGCACGAGTCCTGATTTGATTACATATACACCTAGGCACTTGATTGTTAATATGAGGTGGTATGTGTTTCCATATGTTGGTATTTGATCTGCTGATGTTGAGGCATATTTGTATGTTGTGGAACTATAATGTTAAGGTATACATGAACGTTGTAGAAATATGTTGTTGAGGATTATGTGTATGTGGGTAGAGCCATGGTATCGGGGGTTACATGTATGTCATAGATTCGTACGGTGTTGATTTTTGAATGTTGAGACTGGGTGAATGTCCTCACTGATTAGTTAGATGCTCACCCAGTTTGTGTTTCCTTCGGGATTCACCAGTTTGTGTTTCCTTCGAGATTCACCAGTTTGTGTCTCCTTCGGGATTCACCAGTTTTTTTTTCCTTCGGGATTCAAATTTGTGTTTCCTTCGAGATTCACCAGTTTTGTCCTCCTTCGGGATTCACCAGTTTTTTGTTTCCTTCGGGATTCACCAGTTTGTGTTTCCTTCGGGATTCACCAGTTTGTGTCGGGATTCGCCAGCTTTGTGTTTCCTTTGGGATTCACCAGTTTGTGTCTCCTTCGGAATTCACCAGTTTGTGTTTCCTACGGGATTCACCAGAGGTAGTGGGCATACTTAACTACAGTAGGATATGACTCAGTCTCTTCCCTGTTTCACGTGTGTATATGTGCCATAGGTGGGTATCTAGAGGACATAGATGCCTAGCCTGACCCCAGTGGTGGGGTTACTTACTGAGTATTTCATACTCATCCTTTCTTATGTTGATGTTTCAGGAAAAGGTAAAGATGCACCAGTGATGGCGTAGCGGAATTCATGATCGTGTCACTGGGACTAGATTTTTTTTCGCTTTCACAGCTTGAAATTTGAGTCCTTACTTTCCTCTTAATATTTAGTTTTATTGTTTAAAATGTATTACTAAGGATTATTTCTTTTATCTACTTTTGTTAGTCTTTAAGAATTTTGGGTACCCTATTATTTGTTTTAACAATTGCATTTAATAAATGTCTTTTGAACTTCTCTTGTTTAATTAGTATTTATATCAAATAACTGAGCGTCGTTTTAAATTCTGTGCATGCATTTATTTTAGTAACAGCCTTACCTAAGTCCTAGGGGGTCGGGTTGTTACCGTTTTTCCATTTTATTTTAAGGCAGAGCTAGAGAAGAGTAAAGATGCTGGAGATTGCTGAGGGCAACTCGAGAGAGAACCTTGAGGCGTAGAAGTAGAGAGCAGGCCGACTCTCGTGAGAGCGAGATTATCTTTTGAACACGAGTAGAAAAGACAGTGTAAAAGCCTGGGACGTAAGAGATTGCTACCAGGCTCTTTATTCTATTCTTGCATTGTTGTTTTGTACTCCATCTTTATATTTATACAATGGAAGTTCTTATTCTACATCTATTCACTCTCTTAGCACGCATGAGTAGCTAAACTTGTCAAATGGGTTGAGAAGAACTAAGCTAACATGACCCAGGATTTCATTGCTTGTGATTATCTTATGTTATACTGTGCCAAACATCCCTTTCAAGCTACTCGAGAGAGAGTCTAAAGAAAGAACCTAAGACTTGAGAGAGCTAGGTTAGAATCTAGACTCGAGAGAGCAAGATTAGAACTGCATAAACAAGAGATTTGGACTTAGAGATAAGCTCTGTTTGCCAACCTGCATCGCATGCATCCTAGAGATAGGAATGATATTATGTCATTGCCTTATTTGTGTGTGTGTCATTTTGTCATCGCAAAAACAAGAATAGAGGCTTATGTGTAGGTCCTATAGACTTATCACATATATCGCATGCGTTCTAGCCTTAGAAGCCGTGGCATTCACACCGAGAGGTGGTTTACTTTTGTATGTATGTTGCATGATCGCATAGCATGAACGCATCCTAGGAAGTGTTAGCGAAAACTTTTCTCAACCCATTCACCCCATACTCATCGTATCTTCCATTTATTCAACTCTTTTCAAACTCCACCGCATTTGTTTATTTTTCATTACCGCAAACAACAACCTCAAAAACTATTGATTTATTTGGTTACCGCAAAGTTTTCCTAAAAATTACAACCGCAACCTATTTTCCCAAGTCCTTGAGTTCGACCTTGGACTTACTAGGAAACTCAGTGGGGTTTACACTTGGATTTCGCTGAGAAAACTTGAGTGCTCAACGCATTTTCATCATCGCATTTCATCCACAATTCCACATCATAAAATAACGCATCACTTATGCATGAGGCTCTTAAATACATATTCAACTCCAAAATGCAAGAAGGCACCTCTATTCGTGAACATGTGCTAAACATGATGGTCCACTTTAATGTGGTAGAGCTGAATGGGTCTACCATCGATGAAGGCAGCCAGGTTAGCATAATTCTGCATTCTTTGCCGGAGAGCTTCCTGCACTTTGTTAGCAATGTGATTCTTAACAAAGTGAAATATAACCTTACAACTCTCCTCAACGAGTTGTAGACATACCAATATTTATTGAAAAGTAAGGAGAAGCGGAAGGGTGGGGCAAATGTTGCTTCATCGTCAAGGACGTTCCATAGAGGTTCGACCTAAGGAACGAAGTCTGCACCTTCTACTTCTAACTCTGCAAAGGGAAAGAAGAAGAAGACTGGTAAGGGAAAAGGGAAGGCACCTGCTAACCCACCGCTTGTCGCCTCTTGGAGGCATCCACCAGTTGCTAACGGATAGTGTTTCCATTGCAACCAAGATGGACATTGGAAGAGGAACTGTCCTCGGTATCTGAAGGAGAAGAAAGTAGCTAAGGCTAAGGCCAAGGCAGATAAAGGTAAATATGATTTACTTGTACTCGAAACTTGTTTAGTGTAGAATGATGATTCAGCCTGGATAATTGATTCAAGTGCCACTAACCATGTTTGTTCTTCTTTTAAGGGGATTAGAACTTGGCGACAGCTGGAGGCTGGTGAGATGACAATGCGAGTAGGCACCAGGCACATCGTCTCAACTGTGGCAGTGGGGGGGATCCAATTGACTTTACATAATAGGTTTCTAAATTTAAGTGATGTATATATTGTTCCTGAACTAAAAAGGAACCTTATTTCTCTAAAGTGCTTATTGCAATGTAAATACACTATTTCTTTCAATTTGAGTAAAGCATTTATTCATAAAGATTGTGGTTTTATTTGCATAGCAAATCTGGAATCAAATTTATATGTGCTAAGGTCGTTAGCCATTAATTCCCTTCATAATACTGAAATGTTCAAAATTGTCGTAACTCAATCAAAACATTGACGAATTTCTCCAAAAGAAAATGCCCAACTTTGGCATCTACGTTTACGGTACATCAATCTCAATAGGATTGAGAGATTGGTGAAGAATGGACTTCTAAGTGAGTGATAACTTGTAGAAATACAAGTTATGTTACCGTTTTATTTAGATTATGTGGCAAAAAGAAGGAAAAGTTGCGTCGACTGTATAGAAATTGGCTTAGAAACGCGAAAATTGTAAAGTGTTGTAAGCACACCCACTAACCCCATTGCGATGGAAAAATGGAATGTCCAAGTCTTTGTTTTGCAGAAAACAGGTCACCACATGTGACAATCGCTAGAGGACAAAAAAAATGAACAACGCATTCAAATTGCGTGCGGCAATCGATCAAGAACAAAAGAGAACAACGCAATTGCAGTGCATGTGACGATCGATCATTGACTCAAATGATCAACGCATTTCCACCCCATGCGGCAATCGATAAAATGATCAAAGAAATTACATCGCATGCGGTGATCGATCATAGATGTAAAAAGCGACGCATTCGTAAGGACTTCTCAAATTGTACAGCTTTTCTGTTGTACGATTTTGACAAATTGAATGTGGAGCAAAGTGGACGTTCCCACTAAGCCATGGCAGGAAAAATTAGCTTTTCAATGTAGAACCATTAATGCAGAAGGGCCAAGGTTTATAAATAGCTACATCAAATTCAAAGAAAGGAGGCTGGTCTGAAGAGATAATTCATAGAAATCCGGGGAGAGAGATGAGACAAAACCGAGAGGTAAGTCTCTAGAGATAGCAATTATTTCCATTCCTGAAGAAGAAGCTCTGTGCAAAGGATCACTTCTACCTGGAAAACAAGCCTGAGAGGGAAGCTTTCCACTCCATTTCTGATGGAACTCAAGGCATACGCAGCGGAAAAAGGACCTAATTACACTCTAATTGCTTTTAATTTAAAGGAAAAAACATGCAATTTGAAGGGAAAAAAACAGTAATTAACTTACCTTTGAAGCTCCCCAAAAGCGCTTTTCCTTGCTGAATCTCGACCCGAACTCTTTTGGGCCAACAGTAGAGTTTACCTACTATCCTCTGGACTCAGAACCGAGTTGTCGGACCCGGTGGATGAAGAAAATTGAGAGAGAGAAAAAGATGGAAAAAAGAAATGGAACTTTTTATTAGGTTTGCGTTTTAATTTTTTCTCCAAAAAATGTGATTTTCTAGCGAAAATTTACAAAACAATTTTGGAAAAATGGCAAAAAGTTTTTCATTCAAAATGAATGCCCATTTTATAGAAAAAACCATACAACAATTGCATGAACCAAATCCATAAAAACCCAACACCTATAATCCACTATCTTAATGGGCTTAATGTCTCCACTATAAGCCAACATCTTGCCTGCTATTTTGTTAGTGTAATTATTCAACAAAAGTTTTTATTTTCCCACTAACTATAGTCAAAGGGCAAAATAGTCATTTGGTCAAAGTCAAACTTTCTAAAAAAAGTCAACATTTTGACTTTTTATGATTTTTTCTGTGTTACCTAATTTTGACCTCCTGAGCATGAATCCACATTCATTTTCTCGAAATTTAAATCACATTTGAATATAAGTCGGTCAAAGTTTGACTTTTCAAAGTCAAAAGTCAACTATTTGACGTTTTACATCTTTAACCATTTTCATTGTTTTCGAGCTTCCGAATATGAATGTATTCATATTCTTGATAATCACATTTAAATATTAAAGTTGTATCTCTAAACTGAAATACCTGACCACTATATCACATATACTTGTCGATTTCTCTCTCTTCACCTAATTCGAACAATTCGAATTAATTCTATCACTGTTCTAAGTTTATTCCATATGAGCTAGTAGGGGAACCTAATGGACCTATAGATCATGGGCTCCAACGATCCGAGATTAGCTAGCTAAAATCTTTAGACGGAGCTAATCAACATTCGTTAACTAACGGGTCATCCCACTATAGTCCTGTAGTTGCACTCCCCTCACTATAGATATATTTATGTCCATTTGATATAACCATGATTAGTAAGCTAATCCTTCATAGGTTGTTCATAATCTCGGTTGGGTCATAAAAATCGTTTTACCCCTGAGACTACATCTTGTTTCTTATGTTCCACTGATTCTTTAATGAACAATTGGTTTAAGGTCCAACCGATAAACCGAATCCCTCTCGGGTCAAGAAAAGGGTGGGGCCCCTTGTTCAAGACCTAGATTCAGTACTAAAGGGAACAACCTATCTACTATCCCTATAATGGGTAGGAGTGAATTCCGTCTTGCACCCTATGTTCCCAACTATCCACCCGATCTTACCCCTGAAATGGGAGGCTTATTGGGCCAGTGATATGGAGCTGCCCTCACCTATGCAGATCTAAGAATAATCCCTATCACTATCTTTACTACTTTCTTTACTGCTTTCTTTACTACTTTATCATTACATTATTTAAATTAGTTTACTGCTTTCGTAAATTAGTTTTACTGCTTACTTGAATTTATTTCTATTTCAATTCCATCTTGCATTAATTTCATGCCTAGTTGAATTTATTTTCATTCCAGCCTTGGTTTGCGTTGATCTTAAATTTTGGTGAATGAATGTTATAAATGAACGCCGCAACATCTTATCAATTTGGTTTTGGGATAAGCGTTGCGATGTTGATGATACCATAATAACGACTGATATGCATTGTGACGACGGGTGTATCTTGCACTAATAGATACACTTTGCATCCGTCTCCAAAAATACATTGCATTTACGGATGAGTTGCGCTCGTATGTACATTGCACTCGTCCTCTGAAAATACGCACTATGTCGATGGTTATGTTGCGTTGGTAGAAATACCGTGCGCCCATCCTCCAGAAATGCGTTGCGTTGATGGTTGTGTTGCGCTAATACATACGCCGTGCCCGTCTTCCACAAATATGCATTTGCAGTAACGAATGCATTGCGTTAAACACTTAACTTTGCGCCTCTCCTATTAAATAAAAGAAAAAAATGATAAAATATTCACGGAGAGGGTAGTCGAATAGCTTCAGCATCCGACGGAATTATTACTTAGCAGACGAAAGGACGTCCTTTCTGCTAAGTCATAATGGGAGGGGCGCGCAGCAAGCCTTTTTGGAATACCGAAGCCTACCATGCAGCGATTGCATTGGGCCCATAGAGGCCCAACCTATAAATCGCACCCTTTCAAATCCGAGGAGCTCATTTGTTTCTCTTCGCGAAAAAAAAAACCTAAGAAAAAGTTCTCTCTGCATACCCATCCTGTTCCGAACCTTCTTCCGAAGAACAAAAAAAAAAAAATTCCAGTCTCTTTCACTTAACCAAACAAATGGCCGGACAATCATCCCACTCTTCTTCCCATGCCTCTGTCACCACGCGGGAGGCGGCCTTCCTCACTGTTAGTCGCTGCCTCGCCGCCCAGCCAAAGCCATCCCCAAGAATCGACGAAAAACCCCGATGAAAAACATCTGTAGCTGCAAAACCACCCACCGATCGAGAGGGGCTGAGCACGGAGAGTGCCCCTACCACCAGACCTGAGCTGGCGCTTGTAACGCATATATGAATATGAATGAATAAAATTAATCTTCTTGTGTCATACAACGAATGGATGATTGTGATGATAAGTGATACTACTTCTAGATATGAGTTATTAATGAATGTTCTTGTAGTATGTTGTGCGTTGTCACAAGTTTCCTTGCATTGAAATCAAGTATAATTTCACCGCATGTTTCTCGATGTTATTCGAGGTGGAACACAGGGATTGTTTTAGGTTGATTGTATTACGTTCATGATATATTCGACCAGGGGCTTTTCAATTTATAAAAAGGTTGTGTGTACAGGTATTAAAAATGCGATAAAGTAAATTGTGCAGTAAAGTAAAGATAAGTGATAAAAATGCGATAATAAAGTAAATTGCGATAAAGTAAAGTGCGATAAAATAGACCTAAGCTATGATGATACAAGATATAGGTTATATGATACAAGATACCAAGGGTGAGACTGACTGTGAAGAATATACAAAGATCGTGTTATGCGGTGGCAAGGCTTATGTGCAAAGCAGAAAGACAAAGGTTAATTAATATAAACATTGCAAGTTCTTTAGTTACGTTAAAGATGTAAGTACGGTTCCGCTTTCCCTTGGCGTACACCTCTCAGTGATCGGCCGCATTCCCACATCTCTGTGGTGAAATAGGGACGAACGTAATGAATGCAAGGTTTCGTCCATCTCTGGAAGTACTTCTTGCTTTAGTTAACACATTCTTCTAACCTTCTCTCGACAGGTCAGAATGGCATCTTCACTTCTACTCTCACAGGTGAAGATGTTGTCTAGCATGCTTTAGCTAAACATCTTTAATTCTTTAGCACATATTAAGTTACTTGTTTAATTCATATTAATCCCTAAGGGATTAAGAAAACATCGTGGAGAAAGCAATTAATGGAGGAACAGAAATAGACAGAAATGTGGAAATGAGAATGATCATGACAATTAATTATAAAATCAAGCGTTTGATACATGGTTGTAAATGATTTAGACTAAGAAGATGAAATACAATTGATGAATAAGAGTTAGAAACAGATATAGAAGAATGCCAACGTCTTGACACCGATCTAGATGGAGAGATTGCTTGCCGGCGTAGATGGAGTGAATGGAAGGATAAGCTTCCCTCTTAGGCTTGCTCAACCGGTAGAGTTGATCTAGGTACAGAGCTTCAGGTGGGGATTTGGAATGATTCGCTCTGAGATTCCCCTCTCGGCCTTGTCTCTTTTCTTCCCGGATCTTCTTTGATCAGCACGTAGATCAACCTTTTGTCTTAATAGCCTGGTATCAATTGTCCACCAAATCAAGTATCTCTTTTAGTGAATTCTTTGAGTGTATTTATAGATGAAAGCTTTGACTCTCTGACTTGTGTGGTCCCCACTTTATTGTTAAGGAAATTCTGAAAATGGTGGAATAAATATTCCTTCTGTTATGCAATTAGTCCGTTGAAAATGCACAACGGTTAGTTGTACACGTGTCAAAATCCTCCGCAATTGCATTGCTCATTTGCATCTTTCGATCGTGTGCTTGCATGCGGTGTTGTTTTTATTACCGCATGCGGTTGAAGTTCAGCTTTGGATCGATTGTCGCATGCGCCGTCATTGCGTTGATCTTCTATTCATTTCTGAATGATGGGCGCAAAGTAACGTAGATGCGCTAATTTTTTTCTCTTGAGCTATGAACGCATACGGTGACTGGATTTCCTGCAAAACAGACTTGAAATATTCTTTCCATCTTGATGGTGTTAGTGGGTATATTGATGAAAATTTAAATTATTGTATTTCTTAGCTAATTTTCATACAATCGACACATATTTTCCCTCTTTTGTCCGCAATATATGAATAAGGTAGCATAAATAACTTATATTTGTACAAGTTATCAACGGTCCCAGTACCTTCAACAGAGAGCGAACTGAAACGGAAAGACGACAAGGAGGTATTTGGGAGTATTTTGAGCCATTTGGAGAAGGATGGGGGGTTACCAAAAGCAGGAGTAGTGAACCAGCCCCTACCGTCAGAGGAGGAGTTAGCAGCGGCTTCGCGAAGAATGGCCCTGGCCGTTTCGGATTCTAAGGAGACTGCTGATGCGTCATTTTATGAAGTGAGATTATGGATGAAATGTGATGATGAAAATGCATTGAGCACTCAAGTTTTCTCAGTGGAATCCAAGTGTAAACCCATAAGTTCCTGGTAGGTCCAAGGTCGAAGTCAGGGACTTGGGAAAACAGGTTGCGGTGGTAATTTTTAGAAAACTTTGCGGTAACCGGTAACTCAATTAATTGTTGGTTTGTTTGTTGATCACAGTAATGAAAAATAAACAAATGCGGTGGATTTGAGAAAAGTCTGATTGTGTGATAGATGCACTGAGTATGTGGATGAACGAGTTGAAAAGGTCTTTAGCTAGCGTTACTTGGGAATGCGTCAAACTATGCGATAATGCTACAACCATGCACAACAAGTCATTTTCCAATGCAAATGCGATGCTCCTAAGTCTAGGACGCATGTGTTGAATGCAAAAGTGTCCATAGAGCTTATCCCTAAGTCTCTACTCTTTTCCAATGCGATGATGCAAGATGCATAAAGGCAAGGTGACTGCACACAATCATATCCTATTTCTAGGATGCATGTGATGCGTTAATAACAAACAATGCTTATTCCTAAGCTCCTATCTCTTGATTATGCATTTTATTCCTAAACCTAGATCCTGTCGTTAGACTACCCTCCCGAGTATATCTAATGGACGAATGAAGCATACATAATACAAAATAATCGCATGGAATAAAGATCCCCAATTATGCAAGCTCATGCATAAATAACAGAGAGTGAACAGATATAGTGAAGTAAATTCCATTTTTATAAATGAGTTTGAGTAAGAAATAACAATGGAAGTTAAAGATAGAGAGCCTGATAGTAATCCCTTACTGCCTAAGGCTTTTACCTGGCAACTCTATTTGGTTCAAAAGGAATTCCTGCTTCCGCAGGAGTTGGCCATCTCTCTGATCTTGAAGCTTCCGGCGCTCTCTGATAACTTGTAGAAATACAAGTTATTTATACTACTTTATTTAGATATTTTAGTTAAAAGAGAGAAAAGTTGTGTCAATTGTATGGAAATTATCTAAGAAAAGCAAAAATTATAAATTGTCATCAATACACCCACTGACACCATTGCGATGGTAGAAAAGAATATTTCAAGTCTGTTTTGCAGGAAATCAAGTCACCGTATGCGTTCATGGCTCAAGGTAAAAAGATCAACGCATCTATGTTGCATTGCACCCATCATTCAAGAATGAATAGACGATCAACGAAATGACGGTGCATGCAACAATCGATCAAGAGCTAAGCGATTAACGCAACTTCAACCACATGCAGTAATAAAAAACAACACCGCATGTGGGCAAACAATCGAAGATGAAAAAGAGCAACACAATTACGGAGGATCTAGACACGTGTACAGCTGACCGTTGTGCATTTCTGACGGGATTGATCGTGTAACAGAAGGAATATTCACTCCATAATTTTCGAAATTTCCATAACAATAAAGTGGGGTCCACAAGTAAAAGAGTCAAAGCTGAGCCTATAAATAGCCTTTGAAATTCCATTGCAAAATATACTTGATACAGGCATGTTTTGATATTTGTAAATTGAGAGAGAGACTGGTCTGAAGAGCCTGATCAGAGAAGATCCGGGAAGATTTAAGAGACAAGGCTGAGAGGTGCATCTCAAGGAAAATCCTTTCAATCTTCATCGTTGAAGCTCTGTACCAAGGTCACTTCTACCGGACGAGCAAGCCTGAGAGGGAAGCTCTTCTCTTCAGTCATTCCATTCGCCGACAAGCAAATCCACCATCCAAATCTGTGTCAAGACGTTGGAATTCTTCTGTATTTGTTTCTATATCTTCATCATCAATTGTATTCATCTTCTTAATCTCTATCATTCACACCATGTATCAGACGCTAAATATTAGTATTGAATGTCATGATCATTTTCATCTCCATTTTTCTTTCTATTTTCGTTCCTCCATTAATCGCTTTCTCCATGATGTTTTCTTAATCCCTTGGTAATTAGCATGAACCTAACAAGTAAATTAATCTGTGCTAAAGAAATAAATATGTTTACCTAAAGCATGCTAGATGACATCTTCACCTGTGAGAGTAGAAGTGAAGATGCCATTCTGCCTGTCGAGAGAAGGTTAGAAGAATGCATTAAGTAAAGCGGGAAGTACTTACAGAGATGGAAGCAACCTTGCGTTCATTACGTTCATCCTTGTTTCACCACAGAGATGTGGGAACACGGCGGATCACCGAGATGTATATGCCAAGGGAAAGTGGAACCGTAGTTATGTTTTTAACGCAATTAATCACTTGCGATGTTTATACTAGTTATCTTTTCTATTTTTGTTTCATACATAAAGATTTGCCACTGCATAACACGACCCTTTGTATAATCTTTACAATCAGTCTCAAACTCGGTATCATGTGTCAGTATCCTATATCTTGTATCATAATAGCTTAGGTTTACTTTTATCTCATTTTATTTTATTATCGCAACTTTACTTTATTGCAATTTAAATACCTGTACACACAACTTTTATTAATTGATAAACCCCCGGTCACATATATCACGAATGTAACGCATTAACTAAGCAATCTTTGTGTTCGACCTCGGATCATTCTGAGAAACTTGCGGTGGAATTATACTTGGTTTCAATGCAAGGAAACTTGTGACAACGCATAGCATACTACAAGCATTTCATTAATAACGCATACATCTAGAAGTAGTATCGCATAAAGTCTGAATAAGCATAACACATCATTCACATTCCATTTCCATTCCAAGTCATCAAGTTTATGCAGCATGAGCTTGTTCGATCCATCATTCATTCCCATCCACATGCTTACTTAGAATTGTCGCATCGCATCATTCCATGCGTTTTGTGACATAAGATTAAATTTTCTGCTCTATCAAGTTTATGGCGTCGTTGTCGGGGATTGGTAACGGTTATTGTTGAGTATGTTTGTGGTATTTTGTAGTATAGATCTCTTTGTACTGGTTGTTTATTGCAGAGTGCAGTCTGACGACTTATGAGTACTGGAGTGATCCAGAAATTCTAAGCGGACCAAGAGATCAGGTGTATTATTCGTGCAGAAGCACATCAGGGCCGAATTAAGCGGTGAAAAGCATGGCTAATAATAATGAGGCACCTGTAGGGAATCAAATGGAAAATTGGCCAGTGCAAGACCCCATATTTCTTACTGCTGACCGCAACATTCCTATGAAGAACTATGCAGCATCATATTTTTATAACTTCTCGCCAGGAATTTCAAGACCCATGGTTGAGGGGAATGTAAGCTTTGAGATAATACCGATTATGCTGCAGATGATTCAGAATGTGGGGCAATTCGAAGGATTACAAGGAGAAGACCCGCATGCTCATTTGACGAGCTTTGTAGACATGTGCAGCGCATTCTCCATGCCTGGTGTGACTCAAGGACTTAGATTATATCTCTTCTCGTATACACTACAGGACGAAGCAAAGAGGTGGGCTCAGTCGTTAGAGCTAGATGAGATTAACACATGGGACCAGTTGATCGAAAGTTTCATGAATAGATCCCTCCAGCCGTGAATACAAGAAGACGAAGGGATGTGTTGAATTTTGAACAAAAGGCTTACGAAACTCTGAGCACCACCTGGGTGCGTTTCAGACAATTAGTGAAGAGTTGTCCGCATATCGGGATTTTCGATGGCATTCTGATGGAAACTTTTTACAATGGCTTAGACCAACCAACGCAAGCAGTTGTTGATGCCTCCGCAGCAAGAGGATTAATGAACAGATCATATATGGAAGCAAAGAGCTTCTTGGATCGCATCTCGCGACATTCAAATGAGTGGATTGATACCAAGCTCGAGGAAAGAGGTCTGGAGCAAGAAAGAATAGAAAGTGCCGATGCGTCAATTGATACAATGAGCACATTGGTAGAACAGATGACCACAATGACCTCGCTTCTAGACTATGTCTAATCAACAAAGACATCTCTCTCAACGTTCAGCGCAAGTTAATGCGTTGACACATGTGGCCACAATGAATTGCGTTCAATGTGGGGAGGGACATCCAGTGGACGTCTGCCCGTGTAATCAATAGTCCGTATACTCAGTCTACAATGAACCATTTGGAAACACCTACAACCCTAGTTGGCGGTATCACCCAAATTTAAGTTGGGATGGGAATCACAACCAGGGGAGCCATAGTTTCCATCAGAACAGTTATCAAGGGAATTGAGGCAACCCTCCGATCTTCATTAATCTGGACCATCGCCCAAGTAATTCTTAAAGTATACCACCCTATGACCAATCGTTCTTATATGATACCTCTTGCAGTACCTCGTCTCTGGAGACGTAATTGAAATACATCGAAAAGAGCGAGGCAATTAGACAATCGCAAGCTACCTCCCTTAGAGATTTGGAAGAGCAGATTGAACAGCTTGCGATTGGGTTGAAAAATAAAGCGCCTGGTACCAGTTTAGAAGCATCGGGACCACGAGGTAAAGATTAATGTCAAATATTGACATTGAGAAGTGGTAAAACAATAGCCACTGTGCCACCAATACCATATTCAATAACAAGACTAGTGGATTTAACTATCGATGATGACCAAACAACCAGTAGTGGAAAAATTACCAGTTCAGAAGTAAGTACATCTACAAGAGATGAATCTCAACAAGACTTGAATTCTAAATCAATGTAACCTCTAGTTAATAAAACACAATAAGAACAGGACCTCAATGAAAGGCCAACTAAACAAGAAGTACGACGGGATCCTCCACTTTTCCCATCCAGGCTGAAGAAAAAAGATGATAGTAAGCAATTTTAGAGGTTCCTGGACGTTTTCTGATAACTACACATCAATATTCCTTTAATAGAAGCTTTGGAATAGATGCCGAGCTATGTAAAATTCCTCAAGGATATTCTGGCTAATAAAAGAAAGATCGGGGAAAATGAAATAGTTGCGTTAACATATAAATGCAGTGCACTGTTTCAGAACAATATCCCCACATAAATGATGGTTCCTAGGAGTTTTACATTGCCCTGCTCAATAGGAGGGAAGAAGGTCGGAAACGCACTGTGCGATTTAGGGGCGAGTATAAACCTAATGCCCTTGTCGATCTTCAAGAAGCTGGATATCGGCAACGCAAGACCAACCACGATTACATTACAGTTGCCCAATAGATCAATAACGCATCCCAAGGGAAAAATAGAGGATGTACTCGTGAAAGTTGATAAGTTTATCTTCCCGGCAGACTTTATCATATTGGACTATGAAGCTGACAGAGAAGTGCCTATCATCTTGGGTCGCCCATTTCTTTCAACAGGGCGAGCACTGATCGATGTACAAAAAGGAGAAATCACCATCAGGGTTGACGATCAGCAAGTGAAGTTCAACGTTCTCAATGCGTTGAAATACCTAAGTGATATGGAGAATTGCCAATATGTTGAGGAATTGCGGGAAGAACCTTGGCACGAGCCCCTAGAAGAGTGGAAGGAAGAAGATTTTGGAATCGGCACAATGTGGGAGGAAAATCGCGCCGCAATACAAGTTTAATCAAATTTTGAACCACTCAAGTTATCTGAACGAACATCGCAACGCACTAAGCCATCCTTGGAAGAACCACCCATGCTAGAGTTGAAGCCGTTGCCTGTGCACCTCAAGTATGCTTACTTAGAAGGTAACAACATGTTACTGGTTATCATTTCTGCCTCGCTGAGTAAGGAGAAGGAAGATGCACTCATGCAGATCCTGAGAAACAACGCAAAGGCTTTAGGATGGACCTTGGCAGACATTCGAGAAATCAGTCCCTTGTATTGCATGCACAAGATTCGTCTAGAAGAAGGAAAAACGAGATCAATAGAAAGGCAACGTCGCTTGAACCCTGCCATGAGGGAGGACATAAAGAAAGAAATAGTGAAGTGGCTGGATGTAGGCGTCATCTACCCGATATCTGATAGCAACTGGGTAAGCCCAGTATAGTGTGATCCAAAGAAAGGGGGGATGACAGTCGTCACCAATGACAAGAATGAATTAATTTCCACAAGGACAACTACGGGGTGGAGAATCTATATGGATTATCGCAAGTTAAATTTGGCCACTAAAAAGGACCACTTCCCACTCTCGTTCATTGATCAGATGTTAGACAGACTTGCAGGGAATGAATTCTTCTGTTTTTTTGACGGCTATTCAGGGTACAACTAAATTGCAATTGCGCCGGAGGATCAAGATAAGACAACCTTCACGTGCTCATTTGGTACGTTTGCATTCCGTCGCATGCCATTTGGACTCTGCAATGCGCTAGGTACTTTCTCGCGATGTATGATGGTGATATTTTAAGATTACTTGGAGGAGTCAGTCGAAGTATTCATGGATGATTTTTCAGTTTTCGACAATAATTATGACTCCTATTTATCTAACCTTGAGAAAGTCTTGAAGAGATGTGTGGCAACAAATCTTGTTCTGGACTGGGAAAAATGCCACTTTATGGTTGAAGAAGGAATTGTACTGGGTCATAAAATCTTGAAGGTAGGATTGGAAGTTGATCAGGCAAAAATCTATGCAATTTCCAAGCTACCCCCACCAGTGAACGTGAAAACACTTAGGAGCTTTCTAGGACATGCTAGGTTTTATTGAAGATTTATTCAAAACTTCTCCCAGATTGCAAGGCCCCTAAGTGCGCTCCTTGAAGTTCATCGTGAATATAATTTTGACGATGCGTGCATGCATTCAACACATTGAAAGATGCACTCATCACCGCACCCATTCTGATTGCGCCGGATTGGATGCAACCATTTGCATTGATGTGTGATGCTAGCGGATATGTAGTGGGCGCAATGTTGAGTCAGCGCAAGGACAAGGTATTGCATCCTATCTACTATGCAAGTAAAACGTTGAATGATACGCAGGGAAATTATACAACCACAGAGAAGGAAATGCTCGCAGTGGTATTTGCACTGGAAAAATTCTGACAGTACTTAATCGGAACAAACATTGTGGTGTATACTGATCACTCTGATCAAATATTTGATGGCAAAGAAGGATGCGAAACCGTGGCTGATAAGGTGGGTGTTGCTCTTTCAAGAGTTTGATCTAGAAATCAAAGATCGGAAGGGCACCGAGAACCAAGTCGCTGATCAACTGTCAAGATTAGAAAATTACAAGGTTCAAGGGAAAGAAAAATATATTGAAGAACGATTCCCTGATGAGCTGCTGATGTTAGTACGCATTAATATTCCCTGGTATGCAGACATTGTGAACTTCATCATTTGCAGTCAAATACCAGAAGATTATACTTACTAGCAGAAGAAGAAGATAAGACATGACGTCAAGTTTTATTTCCGGGATGACCCATTCGTATATCGATTTAGACCTGATCACATTTTACGGCGATGTGTTCTTGAGCATGAAGTTAAGCACATTCTGGAGCTTTGTCATGAGTCCCTTTACGGAGGACACCTTGGGGGGCAGCGGACTGCCGCAAAGGTCCTACAGAGTGGCTATTTCTAGCCAACACTGTTTAAGGATGCCCATGCCCACGTTGTTCAGTGCGATAGATGCCAGAGAATAGGGAATATGTCTAAAAGAAATGAAATGTCGTTGATGTCAATCTTGGAGGTTGAATTATTTGATGTATGGGGAATTGACTTTATGTGCCCATTTCCACCATCAAAAGGTCATCAATACATCCTGGTCGCGGTTGATTACATATCAAAATGGGTTGAGGCCATCGCATGCACCAAGAATGATGCGGCCATAGTGGCAAAGTTTCTCAAGAAGAATATCTTTGCTCGATATGGAACGCCACAGGTCTTAATCAGCGATGAGGGCTCTCACTTCATCAACCGCATAATCACCAACTTGTTGACTAAATTTAACGTCAGCCATAGAGTTGCAACCGCTTATCACCTACAGACTAATGGGCAGGCAAAGATTTCTAACCAAAAGATCAAAACTATCTTGGAGAAGGTAATCCAGGAAGGATTGGTCACCCAAGCTCGTCGAAGCGCTATGGGTATATAGAACTGCCTATAAAACTCCAATTGGCATGTCCCTATATGCCCTGGTCTTTGGAAAAGCTTGCTATCTGCCGCTCGAGTTGAAACACAAGGCAGTGTGGGCATGCAAGTAGCTGAACTTTGATTTAGCAAGTGCGGGGAGAGTCCAAAAATTGCAACTGAACCAGCTGGTTGAATGGCAAAGGGACGCCTACGAAAATGCCAAGATCTATAAGGAGAGAACTAAGAAGTGGCATGACGACCGCATAAACAACCGGACATTCGTCGAAGGTCAACAGGTACTATTGTTTAATGCATGTTTGCGATTGTTTCTAGGGAAGTTGAAATCCCGCTGGTCTGTGCCATTCTAGATCAAAACTATCTTTCCCCACGGCACAGTGGAACTGACAACTGAAGATGAAAACAATGCATTTAAAGTCAATGGTCAATGTATTAAGCCTTACTACGGGGGCGACGTGGATCGACGCATGGATACCATTGACTTGGGCAAGCAGGATTAACCGCTTACAGGGGATGCTATTGTGGTAATTCTGAAAACTTTCTCCAATCAGCATCCCTATCTATGTTTACTTGCTTTCTTTACAACTTTCTTTTACAGCTTTCTAAATTGTGTTATTTACTGCTTATTAGAATTAGACTTTAATGCTTTTTTTATTTTTCCATCAATTTAATTCATTAATGTCTTTTCATGTCATGTTTAATTCCTTTAATTCGTAGGCATTAGTAGCGATGTTCTTAAAATTTTTGTGCATGACTGGCTGAAACAATGAACACCGCAAAGTCTTTTCGACGTGTGTTACTGATGAATTAAAAAAAAGAGAAAAATAAAAATTGGTATATACGCGATGATAGGTGCATTTCATGACAACAGATGCACTTTACATTCATTACACCCAAATGAATTGCGTTGAGGGGTGTGTTGCATGCGTATGTGTTCTTTGCCTGTCCTTAGCAAAGATGCACTATGTTGAGGTAGTGTTGCGCTGGTAGAAATACCATGCACCCATCCTCCAAAAATGCGTTGAGTTAAGGGGTGTGTTGAGGGAAGACATGCATTGTTTCCCGTCCTCAACAACAATTTATTTGCGTTAATGGAAGCGCGGTGTTAATTTTTAATCGTGCACCCGTCTGAATCAAATTCAAAAGATAACAACAACTTATTATTTTTCTATAAACTATATTCTTTGATTCTTTGTACAGGCACAAAGTTTTGTATTTCGATATTTGTAATTACTTGTATACTTAGTTAATTTTTAATACAACTGAGTAGCAATTCTTTCTATATGCCTGTGCCTCTTCTTTATCATCCTTTGTCAACTTTGCGATATTTTTAATCTTTCTTTTTGCGTTACTCATTGCGTTGCCATGATGTATAATATGCATTCACTTAGAAACATTGCGTTCATTAAGAAAAATACATTCATTTTTCAACTCCAAAAATAAAT
>NC_052356.1:49207351-49210747 GCF_009727055.1 Benincasa hispida | reverse complement strand
CTATGCATCGAGGATGGAAGATCACCCTATGCATTGGTGATGGCTAGCTCTTGCGATGGCTAAGTTGGATTACGATGGCTAAATTGGATTGCGATGGTAGTGAATTGGCTTGCTATGCATTGATTATAGGCTATGCATTGAGTATGGACTATGCATTGAACATCCAAGAGTTGGACGCATATAAAGGATGAGATCACCTAAAAAACGTCATCAAACCATGTGTCTTCTTGGGAGGAAGCCTTAAGCCTTAAGAATTTGAGGTGGTTGCATTAAATTGGAAGCTCATGCATTGGCTACATGAGAGAAAGACACTTAGATTGCGTTGATAAAAAAGATGTGTTAGTAGTGTGAGGGAGAAACACTTGGACATGTAGCCAAGTAGGTGGTGTCGACTTTGGAGAAGGTTTGGACGCCTATAAATAGGGCCAGATGACTTCATTTTCAGATCACAATTCAAAAATACAGTAAAAAGGGTGGGAGAGTTGAGAAAACCTTGCATTGAAGCCAAAATCCATGCGTTGGTGATAGAATTTCAAAGAGGACGCATTGGACAGTGAAGTCTGGAAAGCAGCATCAACTTGGGACGAGGAGTTCTCCTAATTTACTCGTGCGTTTGGAGTGATTCCAAAGCCACCTGAAAGCTTTAGAAGTATAACTTTCAGGATAGGGCTGCCGGAGAAAAAGCTCGAAGGGATCGGGCTGGAAACTGGAATGAAAATAGAAGGGTCAGGCTGTCAGATAAGCTTGGGCCAGTCTTGGAGATTTTGAGATTCCGGTCAAACCACGAGGAGTTCTAAGCTCAAATGTTTGGGTAAGCTTCCTGAGACAATTTAGAATATGTTTTTAGAAGGAAGTATCTCAAAATAAGGTTTAGAACTATGAGTAATCTTAGCTGTAAGTTGAATCTGAACTCTAGGGGTGAAAAGGGAGCCCGAGGTAGAAAAAGAACTACTAGAGTGAAAAGTTCCTAAACGATCGAGGTGAGTGACTAAAACATTTTGACTAAAATGTTTGATTCACAATGTTTTACAAAAAGCATGTTTTAAGAAGATTATTGGGAAACCCAGATTTCTATTTTCCTTACTTAAGCATGTGTTAAAAGGAATTAACTAAGTGAAAATTAAATCCTAAGTTAAGGGGAAGGAAATTTCTAAGTGTTAAATAGATTTTCTTGGAATAAATTAAGTTGAGCTTTAGTTGGTAAAATTGTAATAAAATTTGTATAATAAGTAGGTTGATGAAACAGTTAGTGTGGAATGGGATTCAAAAAGAAAAATATGGAAATTGAGTTTGGGGAAATTTGGAAAAAAATGGCTGAGTATGGAAAATTTATGTGAAATCCATGTTGTGCACAAAGCACTGAAAGGCAAGTGACTAGTGGCACAATCGTGTAGAAATTGCACGATGACAAACAATGTTCACAGTAGCTAAGAGCGAGATCATTGAGAGTGAGATCAGCGAGATCGTTGAGAGTGAGAGTAGAGAGAGCGAGATTGGAGAGAAAATTGGAGAGAGTGAGATTAGAGAGAAAGTTGGAGAGAAAATGGGAGAGAGCGAGATTAGAGAGAAAGATGGAGAGAAAATGGGAGAGAGCGAGATTGGAGAGAAAGTTGGAGAGAAACTGGGAGAGAGCGAGATTGGAGAGAAAGTTGGAGAGAGCAACACCACCGAGATTGGAGAGAGCGAGATTATGAGCAGGAAAGTGGGAGAGAGCGACACCACCAAGAGTGGAGAGAGCGACACCAGCGAGAGTGGAGAGAGCGAGAGCAGCCTGTGCGTTAGCCACACCTTGTTCGGTGCTGCATTCGAACGTCACGCCCACGCGATCGAAGGGCTTCGCCTATGCATCGAACGATCAGGAAAGTATTTATGCGTTGAATTTGGCCGTGTTCTTGTAGATTATACATTGGAAACCCTAAATTGAATACAAACAAAGTTTGAAGATGCAAGGGCAAATGCCAACCAAAATTAAGTGTCTTCATAAGAAAAATTCTTAAGGGCTAAGGAAATTTGGTGGATGCATATGAAGAAAACACCTTAGGACAAGGTGATGCAAGCTTGCGTTGATAAGGGGAGAAATAAACATTTGGCAATGCAATCAAGTAGGTGCTGTCAACACCACGAGAGATTTGAATGCCTATAAATAGAGCTTTGGGATTTCATTTTCAAATCACAAAATCATAAATTTCGTAAAGGAAAGGGAGAATAGTGAGGGTTGAGAAGAACGTATCAACATTGGACGAGAAGATCTCCCAATATACTCGTGCGTTTGGAGTGATTTCAAAGCCATATGAAAGCTCTGGAAGTCTAGTTTTCAGAGGCTTCTAGAGGGAAAAACTCAAAGAAACCGGGCTGGAGATTAAAAAGAAGGCAGAAGAGTCAGACAGTCGAATTAGTCTAGGCCACTCTTGAAGATTCTTTCATTACGGACAAACCACGAAGATTTTTTAGCTGAGATTTTAGGGTAAGCTTCTTGAGACATTTTAAAATACGTTTGTAGAAGGAAGTGTTTCAAAATAAGGTTCAGAACTATGAGTAATCTAAGCTATAAATTGAATCTGGATTTTAGGGGTGAAAAGGAGCCCGAGGAGCTACTAGAGTGAAAAGCTCCTAAGAAATCGAGGTGAGTGGCTAAAATGTTTTAACTAAAACGTTTTACATAAACTGTTTTGATTACATCATTTTACAGAAAGCATGCTTGCAAAAATATTCTCATGCCTACTAGTTTTATGAAGTGGTTTCCAAGCAAGTTTTGAATTGTGGTTTGAACGCATGCATATTGTTGAAAAACTATTTACATACGTTGATTTTATCCAGCATGCGTTAACATCTTTAAAGCCATGTTTTATATGTATTATACTTTACATGGTTTAAAGAGAAAAGTCGTTTATAAATAGTTTCGGTAAAATGCGATACCGAAGGACACTTGAGAAGGTATCCGCCCAACTAGATACTGAAGGACATTTGAGAAGATATCTATTGGTATTGAAGGACGTTTGAGAAGGTACCAAGCCAATGGGATACTGAAGGACGTTTGAGAAGATATCCTAGTAGCTCGATACTGAAGGACATTGATAAGGTATCTGAGCAAAAGTACCTAATGTGTGAGGGTACTTAGTGTGGCCACAGGTGAATAGAGTTAGAGATTGAGCAAAAGGGTTCTCTCTAGACTAGTAGTTGGTATTGGGATTGTTTTACCCACAGTAGGGTACGTTGGATTGAGAAATGATTTTACTGTTTTATGATTAAAACAACTTTATATGTTTTACGCTTGGAAAATGTTTATGTTGTAGTACAAGTACTGTAAAAGTTTATGTTTTAGTTAAAAACTCATTACTGAAATCATGCATAGAATTTACTATGTTTTCTCGGTCACTCACTGGCATAAGCTCACCC
>NC_052356.1:49196619-49204377 GCF_009727055.1 Benincasa hispida | reverse complement strand
TTAGGTGGTTACTGTAAATATTGTACACATGTTACTGTTGTTCATATAGGGACTAGGGTTTTTGGGTTTGGGACTTATGAATCTAATGTGGTAATGACTCTAAACATGTTATGTTCTGAATTAATAAATTTTTGGTCTAATGACATTTCGCTTTGTATGAGTTGTATACTGGTACCAGAGTTATTTCGCAATAGTTAGTAGGCAGTAAGTATCAACAAAAGGGTTGATAATTGCTGTCAGTCACGCCCTTCCCTAGGCTAAGAGGGTGGTCTGGGGCAGGGTGTGACACTAGGTCATCTGCAATATTACCGACTTCATTTCAAACCTCGATCCATCTAACGCCAGCCTCATGATTTCTGGAGAGAAATCATAGAGGTTAGGCGATGCATAGTCCCAGATGGGTCTATTGTAGTCATTCGCCAGAAGGATGGGGTTGGCCATTATATTATTCACGTTTGTGGCCCTTGCTTCCGGTTGTTCCGCCATTCTTGGTGTTCTCTCTTGTTGTTGGCGGTTGTCTCTTAATCTACGTCGAAATGTTCTCTTGATCTTTGGGTCGTAATTCTCCAGAGATTGAGAGTCTGCAAAGAAATCAGAAAAATTACCGTTAGCACACTATTTTGCCGAAGTCCTCGGCAACGGCGCTAAAAACTTGATGCGTTATTTTATGAAGTTAGATTATGGATGAAATGCGATGATGAAAATGCGTTGAGCACTAAAGTTTTCTCAATGGAATCCAATTGTAAACCCACTGAGTTCCTAGTAAGTCCAAGGTCGAACTCAGGGACTTGGGAAAATAGGTTACAGTGGTAATTTTTAGAAAACTTTGCAGTAACCGATAACTCAATTAATTGTTGGTTTGTTTCTTGATTGCAGTAATGAAAAATAAAAAAATGTGGCGGATTTGAGAAAAGTCTGATTGTGTGATAGATGCACTAAGTATGCGGATGAATGGGTTGAGAAGGTCTTTAACTAGCGTTACTTGGGAATGCATCAAACTATGCGATAATGCTACAACCATGCACAGAAAGTCATTTTCCAATGCAAATGCGATGCTCATAAGTCCAGGATGCTGCAATAACGAGATCTCAATGCTTGAAGAAATAAGACGGATTGAAGAGGAACAACGCCTGGCCTCTAAGAAGTTTGTGGAGGAGTTTGAAAGAAAAGTGAGAGAAGAGGAAGAAGAAGAAAAAAGAAAGAAGGAAGAAGAGGAGAGGAGATTAGAAGAGGAGAAGAAGAAGAAGCACGAAGCTAATAAGAGGTGCTTACAAAAGAAGAAGGGTAAAGAATTCGCGGAGCAAGAGAAGAGGGAACAACGTAAGGAACGGGAAAGAAAACAAAGGCAACAATCCCGCCTTGTGTTTGCCAAAGGAAAGGGCAAAGTGGTCGCAGAAAGCAGCAAGCCCACGTTCCAAAAATAAAGAAAATGACGACTTGTTGATGGAGAGGGGCTTTTACCCTGCGCTAATGCCGCTACCTAACCTCATCACGAGCATGATCGTGGAGCATGGCTGGGACACATTTTGCTAGTGCCCAACCATTGTTGCTCCAAAGGTAGTGTGTGACTTTTACCATGGACGGCTACATGGCACCAAGGACGTGGTGACCATAAAAGGGGAAGTGGTGCCTTTCAGCACAAAGGATATCAATGAACTATACCAAATGAAGGATAACCTAGATGCACCAGGCAATAAAATCATTGATGATCCCATAGAATAACAATTGGAAGATGCGCTGCAAGTATTAACGCAACCGGGCACGAAGTGGTTGGTTTCTTTAAAAGGCATCAAGACCCTGGCATCCAAGACTTTGCTTCCGGAGGCAAGGCTTTGAGTTTATTTGGTTAAGAAGCGGTTGATCCCAACTTCCCATAAAAAAACCATTTCAAGGGATTGAGTTATGGTCGTATACTGAATTGCGCGCGACATTCCTATCGATGTGGGCCGATTGATCGCAAGTCAAATTCGAGGATTTGTGGGGCATATTAGAGGACGATACTTCGTTCCATGGACTATTTCAAGTCTGTGCCTGTCAGTGGGCATAGGCATTGAGGAGGAACCCATGCAAGAAGTCCATGGCCTCATCAATATCAAAATCTTGAGGCTGCTCCTCACAGACTCCCCGCATTGCCCAGAGTTACCCTTAAAGAGGCCCACAATCGATCTCAATGTGCCACAAGAGCCCAGGCCAAAGAGATAGCACAAAGATGATAAGGGAAAAGGGAAAGTCCAAGAAGAAACAACACAAGATCCAGAACCTTTGGACCCTTTACCCATAGTAATCTGCCATCCAAGCCCTTCGAGCCCACCCGTACAACCTTCTTCTCCACTCCATAAGAATTTTACCAACCTTATCCTCACTCCAAATTCTCCAACCGCATACCCACCAATTTACTCACCTGCAGCTTCATCACCACAACCTTCCATTCCACCGCCACATATTGATAACCCACACGATTTGGGTGAAGGCACCTCTGCCCAACCCCAAAACGATGCTGGCGAGACATCGCCGGCATAACCTTCCATCCCTTCCTTGGCTACAGAGTTAGCTGAAATTTGGTCCCTCTTCTCCCAACAACAACAACTCTTCGCTCAACAACAAGCCTTCTTCAACCAAAGGTTTGATGTGGTAATGGAGCAAATCAACGATATACAGCGTAGTGTTGTTACGTCAAGGGAGGCGTTGGTCAATATTCAGCACAATATTTATAAAGTCCATCGCCACCAAAGATAGATTGCGGAGCGTAACCATGAGTACTTTAATTTTTTCACAGCTTATTTTCATGGTCCCATGATGCCTCTGCATCTCAGGCAGCAATTGAATTTTGAAGAAGCTCCTGCAGCCCCACCTCAAAATCCTCCTCCAAACCCTCCTACTCCTCAACAATAATCATTCCATTTTTTCGGCCATTCTATATTTTTATTCAATTCATTATTTTTCTAAGTTAATGGAATTCTTTGATTCTTTGTATAGGCAACATTTTTTGTATTGCGTTAATTTTTAATTATTTGTATACTTTGTTAATATTCAATACAAATGAGTACATATTCACTCCATTTTGACTATGTCTTTTTCTTTATCATCCCATGTTAATATTTGCAATGTTTTGGCCTTTTACTTTTGCGTTATTCATTGCGCTGCCATGATGTGATATATGTTTATACTTAGAAACATTTCCTATACTTTGTAAATTCTAACAAACACTTAGTTAATTCTTAGTTTAGCAGTACTTTACCTTTTATCTTTCAAAGTTCTTCTCAAACCTTCTTTTTGAAATTTTTATTCTAAGTGTTTGTCTAGTCTATCCAAACAACGCAATAAGGACCTTGCTTATCTTTAAATTTGGGGGGGACGGGGGGGAGTCTGAGCAGATAAGATCAAGAATATGCGATGATTAAGAAAATGCGTTCATTTCCATTTCCAAAATAATAATAATAATAAAAAATAAAAAAATATTATTATGCCAAACTCCAATGTCAGTGCAAGGGATAACATAAAAAATGTTCCCAACCTGATAAGAGTTTAGTTGTGAAAGGAGCCTGCTTGTAGTTGGATATTCATATGACACCCGTAGGAGCAAGCCAAAACGAAGGTGGGTTTCCAAGAACAACGCAATAGGAAAGAAAATAAAAGAGTGTAAGAGACAACTCCTCTGAATATAATGAGTTAAAGTTGAAATTGGCACACAACCATAGTTGGATATTCGCATGACACCCGTGGGAACAAACCAAAACAAAGAGTGTAACCATGACCAACGGTCACTAATAAATAACACAAAGTTTGACCACCACATATAAATATATCAAGTTGTTTTGACAAAGAAGAGATAAGCATTCTATTTTAAAAAAAACTAGAAAAGCATCTTTGAGCAGAGTTTTGTTATATAGAAGAATAAAGTAGGGCTTTGTTCAGAATTAGCAAGGATAGAAGAAAATTGCGTTGTTAAGAAATGTGTCTAAGTGTAACATTCAGAGCAGCCAATCAACGCAAAAATATAAGAATGGAATTTAGCTTTATTGCCTTAGTAGAAGATATGCTTGAGGACAAGCATATATCTAAATTTGGAGGTATGATAACTTGTAGAAATACAAGTTATTTATGCTGCCTTATCTAGATATTGCAGCCAAAAGAGAAGGAATATACGTCGATTGTATGAAAATTAGCTCAAAAAATACAATAAATATAAATTATCGTAATTACACCCACTAACATCGTTAAGATGGTAGAAGAGGATATTTTTACTCTATTTTGCAGAAAACCAAGTCACTGATTGCAATCAAGGCTCAACAAGAAACTGAACAACGCATCTCTATCACATTGCGCTCGTCAATCAACAATGAAGAGACGATTAATGTAATGGCGCAATGCGACAGTCGATCCAGAGATGAATTTCAACCACATGCGGTAATAAAAACAACACCACATGCGAGTAATCAATCAAAAGATGCAGCTGAGCAACGAAAATGCGGAGGATTGTGACACGTGTACAACTAACCGTTATGCCGATTTGACGGTTTGATTGCATAATAGAAAGAATATTTATTCCTCCTTTGGAATTTTCATAACAAGAAGTGGGGTCCACAAGCCAAAAGTCAAAGATTTTCACCTATAAATACCCTCATAGAATACTGGATACTGATATACTTGATACGGGAATAATTGATACGAGGTCTAATTGTGGCTAGATTATTGATATAAAGGTTGAGATGAGTACTAATCGAAAGAAATCCGGGAAGAGAAGGGACAAGGCCGAGAGGTGAGTCTCAGTGCGATTCTGCCAAATCCCCGCCGTGAAGCTCTGTGCTTAGATCCCTACTACCGGTTGAGCAATCCTGAGAGGGAAGCTCATCCATCCATTCGATTCATCCACATCGGCAAGAAAATCTCCATCCAGATCGACGCTAAGACATTGGCGCTTATTTTATTTGTTTCTAACTCTACTTCATCAAGTGTATTTCATCTTTTTAATCTTCTCATTCACAAATCATGTATCAGACACTAAATAGTTTTATTGAATGTCTCGATCACTTTCATTACCACTTTTCTGTCTATTTCCATTCTTCCATTAATCGTTTTCTCCATGAAGTTTTCTTAATACCTTGGTAATTAATATGGATTAAACGAGTAACTTAATATGTGCTAAAGAGATAAATGCATTTAACTAAGGCATGCTAGATGGCATCTTCACCTGTGAGAGCAGAAGTGAAGATGTCATTCTGATCTGTCGAGAGAAGGTTAGAAGAATGCGTGAACTAAAGCGAGTAGTACTTCCAGAGATGGAAGAAACTTTGCATTCATTACGTTCATCCCTATTTCACCATAGAAATGTGGGAACGTGGCCGATCACCGAGAGGTGTACACCAAGGGAAAAACGGAACAGTACTTATATCTTTAACGCAATTAAGGAACTTGTGATGTTTGCATTAATTATCTTTTCTGATTCTGCTTCGCACATAAGACTTGTCACCGCATTACACGATCTTTGCATAATCTTCACAGCCAGCTTTGACCTCAGTATCTTGTATCATGAAACCTGTATCTTGTATCGTCTTAGCTTAGATTTACTTTATCACAATTTACTTAAACACAATTTATGTTATTATCGCATTTTTACCGCTCACTTTACTTTATCGCATGTTTAATTACTTGTATACAAATTCTTTTATAAATTGAAAAACCCCTGGTCGCATATATCACAAACACAATGCAATAACCTAAAACAATCCCTATGTTTGACCTTGGATCACACCAAGAAACTTGCGATGAAATTATACTTGGTTTCAACGCAAGGAAACTTATGACAACGCACCGCATACTACAAGAACATTCATTAATAACGCATATCTAGAAGTAGTATCACATATCATCGCAAAAAATCTATGAAACCAAGTTTATGGCATGGACTTGCATCATAGTTCAAAACTTGAATTACATGTTTATGGCATGGACTTGAAGCTCATAGATTAAAAATTGCACAACGAGTTTATGGCGCCGTTGCCAGGGAACTGGTAACGGGGTCATGGACTTGAACCTTGCTTGCATCATTGTATAGTTTATGTCACAATAAGTTTATGGCGCCGTTGCCAGGGAATTGGTAACGGGGACATGGACTTGAACCTTGCTTGCATCAGTGTATAGTTTATGTCACAACAAGTTTATGGCGCCGTTGCCAGGGAACTGGTAACGGGGACATAGACTTGAACCTTGCTTGCATCATTGTATAGTTTATGTCACAACAGTAAGAACATCGCAAGTTTGTTAATCATGTTAAAGACGCAACTAAAGTTCCGCTTTCCCTTGGCATACACCTCTTGGTGATCGGCCGCGTTCCCATATCTCTCTGGTGAAACAGAGATGAACGTGATAAACTCTAGGTTGTTTCCATCTCTGGAAATACTTCTCGCTTTAGTTAACACATTCTTCCAACCTTCTCTCGATAGGCGGAATAACATTTTCACTTTTGCTCTCACAGGTGAAGATGCCATCGAGAATGCTTTAGCTAAACTTAATTAATTCCTTAACACAAATTAAATCATTCACTTAACTCTTTCTATTTACCTTGAGATTAATAACACATCATGGAGAAAGTGGATTATGAATGTATGGAAAGAGACAGTGAGATGATAATGGTGACAATGATAACATTTAATTCTAAAATTAAGCGTTTGATACATGTCGTGAATGAGAGGTTACAGAAGATGAATACAAAGATGAAATAGAGGATAGAAACAAATACGGAAAGAGTGTCAACGTCTTGACACAGATCCCCATCAGAGATTGTGCTTGCCGAAGTGTGGATGTGGTGGAGAGGAAAGCTTACCTCTCAGGCATGCTTTCCCGGTAGATTGATCTTCGCACAGAGCTTCTACTTCGGGGATCAAAAGAATTCTTTGCTTGGAGACTCACCTCTCGGCCTTGTCTCGTCGTTCTCTCGGATTTACTCTGGATAGTCACTTCAGACCAGCCTCTCTCTCAGAATCAGTATATGCACGTCTCTATGTATACATGTATATCAAGTATGAATTTGAAGAAGCTATTTATAGGCAAGACTTGGCTCTTTGAATTTGTGGTCCCCACTATATAGTTCTGGTAGTTCCTGCAATGGCGAAATGAAAAATTCCTTCTGTTACACAATCAACCCGTCAGAAATGCACAACTGAAAGTTGTACACTTGTTAGAATCTTCCGCAAATGCGTTGCTCTTCACATCTTCGATCTATCGACACATGCGATGTTGTTTTTTATTACCGCATGCGGTTGAAATTGCGTTGTGGTACCGAATTGGAAATTGAACTCTGCTAGACACTCCTGCCACCGTGCCTGTTTCAACGACAACTTCGGTTGGTTGAAGAAGTGGCAAACAGAGTTGTTGTCGGTCTTGACCACGAACTTGGCCCCCAAGAGATACTGTCTCCAGGCCCTCAAGCAGTGAACTACTGCTAACATCTCTTTCTCGGAGGCAGCATACCTCCGTTTGACATCATTTAATTTCCTACTCTCATACGTGATGGGGTGTTCATCACGGAGGAGGACACCGCCCAATGCGAAGTCAGAAGCATCAGTCTCTACTTCAAATGGCTTGGTCACATCGGCAATTCCGAGGACCGGCCCCTCAATCATCACTTTCTTCAAGCCCTCAAAGGCGGCTTGACATTCAGGAGTCCAGCTCCATTGGCTATCTTTCTTCAGCAGTTTGGTTAATGGCCCTGTTCTTCTTGAGAATCCTTCTACGAACCGCCTATAGTAGTTGGCTAGT
>NC_052356.1:49186912-49190145 GCF_009727055.1 Benincasa hispida | reverse complement strand
AAAACGGACCCAGGCGTTAAAAACGATGAAAAAAGGCATGTGTCAGACGGTTTTGTGAATGGAGCTTGTTTGATTCCCCGAACGGCCCCCGGGGCCCCGCGGAGGTGTCGTAGTGGCTTGCTGGGGTGTCGCATGGCTTGGCTGGGGTGTTGCATGGCTTGTCTGGGGGTGTCGCATGGCTTGGCTGGGTTGTCGGTAGGTGTTACAATGGCTCTTTCGGAAGCTTCTCTTAGCGATTGTGCTGCACTTGTTCCCACTCACGAACAAGTCAACCAACTCGAATACGGACTGCCGGTGGCACACCGAGTGCCTCTCGCAACCTCCATCCCCGTTTTAGGGAAAACGGTTTTAGAAAACGGGTTTGGAGAAAAGGTTTTCGTAAGAAGTGTTTGTGAGTGTGAATAAAGAAAGAAAGATTGTAGTAGGCTAGAATGCAATAAGAAACAACAACAGCTTTATAGAGTACTACTCCGGGTATGGGAAAGTGATGATTAATCTTATCCCCATATAGTGCATTTTGAACAAAAAGCCAACTGGCATCCTCGCATATGCAAAAGGGCGAGTGGTCACTTACAATGAAAATGTAAAGAAAGCAAGCTACCTAAGCCAATACAACATATGATATGAAAGTATGCTAGATGGGGGTTGGATCGGGCATACGGCCATGGGCAACAGGCCCTAGACAGGCATGACCGTGACTTTCTCCCCCACTTAATTGGTTGACGTGCCCGTCAACCGACCTTGTTCAAAATCTGCAATGGCAGGAGCTGCATTCTTCAAATCTTCGGCCCGCTCCCAACTGATCCCTTCGTCGGGGAAATCCTTCCATTTCACTAAGAACTCTGTCAGTTCTTGTCTGGGTCTTCCAATACGGTGTGTACGTTTATTTACGATTTATGCATCTTCTTGCTCAGCGGAATTCTTCATCATGACCGGTGGGCGCCTTAGCATGTTTCGTTGTTCATCCTCGGGATCGGGATGATAGGGCTTTCAGATACTCACATGGATGACAGGATGAATCTTCATCCATGAGGTTGAATGAACCTTATATGAGGTTCTCCCGACCTTCTCAATTACCTCCACTGGACCTTCATATTTCCTTACTAGTCGTTGGTCTCTCTGGCCTTGGAAACGAAACTATTCCGGTCGTAGCTTGATCAGGAGCTTGTCCCTAGCTTGAAACTCGAGGGCCCTCCGCTTCTTATTAGCCCACTTCTTCATCCTTCTTGATGCTCTTTCTAGGTAGGCGTGAGCTATCTCAGAGGTTTTGCTCCACTCTTTAGTGAAGTTATGTGCCTGAGGACTTTTGCCTGCATAAGGGTGGTCTACCAAGTGTGGCATGAGTGGCTGTCTACCGCACACCACTTCGAAGGGCGTTTTTCCGGTCGCGGAACTCTGCTGGCTATTGAAGCTGAACTGAGCCACATCTAACAACTGGACCCAGTTCTTCTGCCTAGCGTCGATAAAGTGACGCAGATATTCCTCGAGCATACTGTTGAAGCGTTCCGTCTGGCCGTCAGTTTGGGGATGATAGCTAGAGGAGATATTCAGTGTTGACCCCAATATTTTGAACAATTCTGTCCAAAATGTCCCAGTGAATCTTCCGTCCCGATCGCTAACAATGCTCGTGGGGACACCCCATAATTTCACGATGTGTTTGAAGAACAGCTGGGCAGTCATCACGGCTGTGCACATTTTCGGCGTTGGGATGAAAGTGGCATATTTTGAGAACCGGTCGATGATAACAAGGATCGATTCGAACTCTCCCACCTTGGGCAAATGGGTGATGAAGTCAAGAGACACGCTCTCCCATGGTCTAGAGGGCACAGGTAGGGGTTCCAGCAGACCCGCTAATTTCGCCCTTTCGACCTTGTCTTGTTGGCAGACAAGGCAAGTCTTGGTAAATTGCATGACATCGTCTCGAAGGCTTGGCCAATAGTAGCCTTGTTTCAGAAAGGCATAAGTCCTCTGCCAACCATTATGTCCTGCCCACGGTATGTCGTGACACTCCTTCATCAGTGACCTTCGTAACTCCCCGGATTTGGAGATGTAGAGGCGATTCCCCTTGGTGTATAGTAGATCGTCTTCCACCCAAAACTGGCTTGTCTTCCCCTCTTTGGCCAACTATATGATGGCCTACGCCGCTGTGTCGTTTGTCAAGTGAGTTTTGACAGTTTCTCGTACTATTGCACTCAACGTACTTGCTTGTAGGTGGGCGAACATGCACAGGGCCGCATGTTCGCTCTTTCGGCTAAGAGCATTGGCCACTTGGTTACTTTTCCCTGGTCTATGTTCGAATTGGAAGTCGAACTCCGCTAGACATTCCTGCCACCGTGCCTGTTTCGACGACAACTTCGGTTGGTTGAAGAAGTGGCAAATGGAGTTGTTGTAGGTCTTGACCACGAACTTGGCCCAGAAGAGATATTGTCTCCAGGCCCTCAAGCAGTGAACTACTACTAACATCTCTTTCTCGGAGGCGGCATACCTCCGTTCAGCATCATTTAGTTTCCTACTCTCATACGCGATGGGGTGGCCAAAGGGCATCACGGGGAATTCGAAGGCTCCATATCTCGTGACATCCTTCTTCTTTTGAAACAGTACTGGGGCTCCGTAAGGGGCCTTTGCCGGTCTGATAAATTCTGCATCTAACAATTCGTCTAACTGTTTTCAGAGTTCGGCCAATTCTGGCGGGGCCATCCGATATGAATTCTTGGCGAGCGGCTTTGCCCCTGGTAACAACTCAATCTCATGGTCAATCCCCCTTTGTGGGGTTAAAGACTTGGGCAAGCTTTTAGGCATGACATCTCGATATTCTTCCAAGACAAATAGAACGTCTTGGGGGATCTCCTCTTCGGTGGTTTCAACTGATTCTATCGGGATGGCCATGAACGTGGGTTCGTCGTAGGCCAGGCCTCTCTTCAATTGGAGGGATGAGATCATTCTCACCCCATTTGGCTGCTTGATACTGGCTTGAACTACGGTGGGTGTTGATCCGGTAATGACTAGAAATTTGGGAGGGGCATTGGTATAACTTTATGTTCAAGTAGGAACTCCATCCCCAATACCACGTCGAAATCATCCATCTTTACAATCACGAAGTTAACGAGGCCCTTCCAGTCTCCTAACTTCATCGGAGTTCTCTTCGCTATCCCCGTAATCGGTAGGGCTACAGAATTCACAGCTTTCATCTTCCCTGCATCTCTTTCCCAGGTCAAGTTCAGGTGGTGGGCTTC
>NC_052356.1:49111896-49185718 GCF_009727055.1 Benincasa hispida | reverse complement strand
GAATTTCAATGCCCCCATCCTGGGATTCTCAATTTCTACAGCTGGCTCGATTATTGTCTCCTCCAGTTCAACCTTGTCTTCAGAGCTAGAGACTAATGTGGCTTGAAAAGTATTAAACGCGGTCCGATTTGGACATTCGCCCGCCTTGTGTGGCCCTCTACATATGAAACAAGACAGGGAGCGATTGGAATTGTTATGTTGTTGCGGCGGCCCCCGCCAGTTGTTTCCTGATCTCGGTTGGGATGGTTTACGGTCCCCCCCGTGTTCTTGTCTCCTCCCCCAGGTCTGGGAGGACTGGAACGTCTGTTTCTGTTTCCCCCATTTGAGGAAGTTGACTGCTTCCTCACATCTTGCAAGTCAGTGCTAAGGTCGTATAATCGTTTAGCTGCCGCATAGGCAGAGGGAAGATCCTGTACTCTCTGTTCGTATAATTTTGATTTCGCCCACGGTTTCAGCCCTTCGACAAAGCAAAAGACCTTGTCTTTCTCGGACATATCTCGTATGTCCAACATGAGTCCTGCAAACTATTTTACGTAGTCCCTGATGTTACCTGTTTGCTTCAGCTCTCGGAGTTTTCGTCAAGCCAAGATCTCGACATTTTCAGGGAAGAACTGCAAGCGAAGTTCTTGTTTCAATCTATCCCAAGTATCAATAATGCATCGTCCTTCCTGTATGTCTGTAAATCGTGATCTCCACCATAGATTTGCATCTTTAGCCAGATGCATCGTTGCTGGTGTGACTTTCGACTCTTCAGTCGCTGTGTTCGTCGCCTTGAAGTATTGCTCAAGGTCGAAGATAAAATTTTCCAGGGCTTTCGCTTCTCGCACCCCACAGAAGGGTTTCGGTTCTGGGATTTTTATTTTACTTACTTCCATTGCTCCCCTAGATGGGGCTTGGCTCCCTACCGCTCGGATGGTGAGATTCACCCTTGCGTTAACATCCGCTATCTCGGCTCTGACGACGTCAAGGGCTGACCAAAATTTTTCAGACAAATCGGTTACCATCTGAAGTATTGCTTTTTGGGAGCCATCGAACTATTCGACACACTCCTCTATGTGGGCAACAGAGCCCAATGAGCTATCGCCACGTTCAAAGCTACCGGACCATGCTGTTTTGGTCTCAAGGGTCTCTACCCTCATCATCAGTTCTCTGACGGGTAATCCGTCTAGGCAGCCCACTACCGCATCAATTCTATCGGCGTTCTCAGCAGCTTCTTGTAGCTGAGTCTCTAGGAAACAGATATTATTCGGGACCTCTCTCAGGTAGAGCATTTGCTCTTCCATCTCTACCACCTATCCACATGGGACTTGTTCAGGTTCTTCGTCGCCGACATGATCACTGATCCTTTCCTCTGTGAGCCAACCTGGCTCTGATACCAACAGTCACAATCGCTCTTTCGGAAGCTTCTTTCTTAGCGATTGTGTGGCACTTGTTCCCGTTCACGAACAAGTCAGCCAAATCGAATACGGACTGCTGGTGGCATACCGAGTGCCTCTCTCAACCTCCACCCCATTTTAGGAAAACGGTTTTAGAAAAACAGGTTTGGAGAAAAGGTTTTCGTAAGCAGTTTTTGTGAGTGTGAATAAAGAAGAAAGATTGTAGTAGGCTAGAATGCAAAAAGCAACAACAACAGCTTTATAGAGTACTACTCCGGGTATGGGAGTGATGATTAGTCTTATCCCCATATAGTGCATTCTAAAAAAAGCCAACAGGCACCCTTGATTATGCAAAAGGGCGAGTGGTCACTTACAATCAAAATGTAAAAGAACGCAAGATAACTAAGCTAATACAATACAAGATATGAAAGTATGCTAGAAGGGGTTGGATCGGGCATGCGGCCATGGGCAATAGGCCCTGGACAAGCATGACCATGACACTAGGCATGCTACGGTGTCGCGGGCAGGGCCCATGGACCCAATTTTTGTGCACGAACCATCCGTCACGAAAAACGTGAAAACGGACCAAGGGGTTAAGAACGATGAAAAAAAGTCATGTTCCAGACGGTTTTGGGAAAGGAGCTCGTTTGGTACCCGAAACAGCCCCCGAGGCCTCGGGACCACTTTTTTGCTCCCGAACCTTTCGGCACGGAATTGAGCAAAAATGGACCCAGGGGTAAAGAAAGTGAAAAAAAGAGGCGTGTGCCAGACAGTTTTATGAACGGAGCTCATTTGGTGCCCCAAATAGGCCCCGGACCTAACGGCTGCGTCGGGGGCCGTTTGTCGTGCACGAACATTCTGTCACGAAAAAGCGCAAAAACGGACGCAACGGTTAAGAATGATGATAAAAAGTTGTATGCCAGACGGTTTTGCGAACAGAGCTCGTTCGGTGCCCGAAACGGCCCCCGAGCCATGGCGCCCACTTTTCACTCCCGAACCTTCCGGCACGGAAATGCGCGAAAAACAGACCCAGACATTAAAAACGATGAAAAAAGGCATGTGCCAGGACGGTTTTGCGAACGAATCTCGTTTGGTGACCGAATGGCCCCCGGGGCCCCGTGGGGGTGTCGCGGTGGCTTTCTGGGGTGTTGCATGGCTTGGCTGGGGTGTCGCTAAGCATGCTGGGGTGTCACGGGGTAGAACTCAAGGACCCAATTTTTATGCGCGAACCTTTCATCAGGAAAAAGCGCGAAAATGGACCCAGGGGTTAAGAACGATGAAAAAAAGTCGTGTGCCAGACGGTTTTGGGAATGGAGCTCGTTTCGTGTCTGAAACAGCCTCCAGGGCCTTGGGGACCACTTTTCGCTCCCGAACCTTCCGGCACAGAAATGCACAAAAATGGACCCGACGTTAGAAACGATGAAAAAAAGGTTGTGCCAGATGGTTTTGCAAATGGAGCTCGTTTAGTGCCCCAAACGACCCCCGGCCCCGCAGGGGTGTTGTGGTGGCTTGTTGGGTGTCGCATGACATGGCTGGGGTGTCATGGGGTAGGGCCGAGGGACCCAATTTTTGTGCGCGAACCTTCCATCACGAAAAAGTGCAAAAACGGTCCCAAGGGTTAAGAATGATGAAAAAAGCCGTGTGCTAGACGGTTTTGGGAACGGAGCTTGTTTGGTGCCCGAAACAGCCCTCGGGCCCCTCGGGCCCACTTTTCGTTCCCGAACCTTTCGGAATGGAAATGCGGGAAAATGGACCAAGGCGTTAAAAATGATGAAAAAAAGGCGTGTGGCAGACGGTTTTGTGAACGGAGCTCATTTAGTGCCCCAAACGGCCCTCGGGGCCCCGCGGGGTTGTTGTTGGCTTGCTGGGGTGTCGCATGGCTTGGCTGTGGGTGTTGCATGGCTTGACTGGGGGTGTCGCATGGCATGGCTGGGGTGTCGCTAGGCATGTTGGTTCGCGGGCAGGGCCCAGGGACCCAATTTTTGTGCGCGAACCTTCCGTCGCGAAAACGGACCCAGGGGTTAAGAACGATGAAAAATAGCCGTGTGCCAGACGCTTTTAGGAACGGAGCTCGTTTGGTGCCCAAAACAGCCCCCGGGGCCCTGAACCCACTTTTTGCTCCCGAACCTTCCGGCACGGTATTGCGAGAAAATGGACCCAGAGGTTAAGAACGATGAAAAAGTGGCGTGTGCAAGACAATTTTGCGAACGAAGCTCGTTTGGTGCCCCAAACGGGCCCCGGGACCTCACGGGCTGTGTCGGGGCGTCGTTTGTCGTGTGCGAACATTCCGTCATGAAAAAGCGCAAAAATGGACCCAAGGGTTAAGAATGATGATAAAATGTTGTGTGCCAGACGGTTTTGAAATGGAGCTCGTTTGGTGCCCGAAACGACTCCCGAGGCCGTGGGGCCCTCTTTTCACTCCCGAAACCTTCCAACACAGAAATGCACGAAAACGGGCCCAGGCGTTAAAAATGATTAAAAAAGCGTGTGCTAGACGTTTTGCGAATGGAGCTCATTTAGTGCCCCAAACAGCCCCTGGGGCCCCGTGGGTGTCGCGATGGCTTGCTGGGTGTTGCATTGCTTTGGCTGGGGTGTCGCGGGGCAGGGCCCAGGGACCCATTTTTGTGCGCGAACCTTCCGTCACGAAAAAGCACGAAAACAGACCCTAGAGAATAGCGGGTAAACTCTAGTGGTGGTTCAAAAGAGTTCGGGTCGAGATTCAGCGAGAAAAAACATTTTTCGGGAGCTACAAAGGTTTTATTATATCCATTTTAATTTACTGTTTTTCCTATATTTACATGCTATTTTCTTTTTAATGAGAAGCAATTAGAGTGTAATTAGATCCTTATTCCGCTGCGTATGTCTCGTGTTCCATCATATATATGATATAATCGGTGTGATGTATGAGATACATCAAGTGGAGGATTAATGTAAATATTATTTACATTGAGTACCATAAAATAGAAAAAGAGGTATGGTTTATATGTTTCATGAGATGAAATATTAAACCTATAGGTTATAAATATAATATGGTAAGTTGGTTATCATATATATTTATAATCATGTTAATTATTAGATAATTATCTCTTTTTCTCTATTAACTAATTAAGTGGGAGGTTATTTGTGGTTTTATGGTAACTGTGAGATAAAGGAAAAATGTTTTCCTAATTTTTGAAGAGTTGCTTAATTCGAAAAGAACTCACGGATTGTTGTCAAGTGAAATAGTTTCACTAAACAATAGCTCATATAGAGACTAAACGATCGTGGAGTGTTACCATGCAATAGTTTTCTCAGCTGATCATAATTAAACGATTGCAGGGTATTGTTTATACGATAGGCTACCTTCTTCTACACAACTGAGCATTCGTCTATACGATAGACTCGTCTCATCTCCCACTTGCTCAATTGTCTACACGATTGTTGTTCCTTCAGTCTCTTTCTATAACCATATCCACATAGAGCCCACACTTCTGGATTCTCACACCGAGAATACCAAGGTAACCACTGTGGTGGTGTCATCACTCAATGATGCATTTTTTTATGTGATGAAAATATGGTAAGGAATGCGATGGTGGAAAATGTGTTGTGCATGCAAGTTTTCTCAGCAAGATCCAAGTATAAATCCTACTGAGTTGCCTGGTAAGCCCAGGGTCGAACACAGGGACTAAGGAAAATAGTATGCAATGGTAATTTTGTTGGATTTTATGTCCTAAAACTCGTAGTTTGTAAATTAATAAACATATTCTACTTTGTTTTTCGATAAAATTGTTATTGAAATTGTAATCTTGAATCCAATAAACTATGGTCCTGAGGCTATTTAATGTAGTTTGAACTTTATGTAGTGACATAAATGTGGATCAAGTTCAAATATATAGCCAAAATAGTCTATAGTATATGAATAAGGTTGGGCGCCTTATTCTGGGGACACTATAGATGCGGCCCATTTTGTAGTTAGTATAAACGATGTGATCCTAAATCGTTCATGTGGAGACATGAAAGTGGGGGCATCCTATGTAAAGAGTTTACATAAGACTGAACCATGAAATAGTCACTTTTTACGTTCTAAACACCGTTTTATGTATAAAACTTACTATTTCGTTAATTGATGACCTAGGTAACTTAATCTTAATCCTGAGCTAACTATGAACTCCTGTTCACTTGGAATTATCCTTAGATCTACATAGGTGAGAGAAGCTCATTATTGTTGGCTCGATAAGCCTCCCATTTCAGCGGTAAGATTAGATGGATAGCTCGGAACATTGTGTGCAAGATGGAATTCACTCCTACCAGTTATAGGGATAGTAGATAGGTTGTTCCCTTTAGTACTGAATCGAGGTCTTGAACAAGGGGCCCCACCCTCTCCTTGGGCCGAGAGGGGTTCAGCTTATAGGTTGGACCTTAAACCAATTATTCATTAGAGAATCAGTGGAACTTAAGGAATAAGATGTAGTCTCGGGGGTAAAACGATTTTTATGACCCAGCCGAGATTACAAACAACCTGTGAAGGATTAGCTTAGTAATCATGGTTATATCATATGGACACAAATATATCTAGTGAGGGGAATGCAACTATAGGACTATAGTGNGTGAGGGGAATGCAACTATAGGACTATAGTGGAATGACCCGTGAGTTAACGAATGTTGATTAGCTCCGTCTAAAGAATTTAGCCAGCTAATCTCGGATCGTTGGAGCCCATGATCTATAGGTCCATTAGGTTCCCCTACTAGCTCATATGGAATAAACTTAGAACAATATGATAGAATGATTCGAATTGTTCGAATTAGGTAAAGAGAGAGAAACCGACAATTACATGTGATATAGTAGTCGGTTTTGAGTTTAGAGATATAGCTTTAATGTTTAAAGTGAGTTAAATATCAAGAATATGAATATATTCATATTCGGAAGCTCGAAAATAATGGAAATGGTCAAAGATGTAAAAAGTCAAATAGTTTACTTTTGACTTTGAAAAGTCAAACTTTGACCAACCTTATATTCAAATGTGATTTGAATTTCGAGAAA
This sequence comes from Benincasa hispida, assembly GCF_009727055.1. Taxonomy (NCBI): domain Eukaryota; kingdom Viridiplantae; phylum Streptophyta; class Magnoliopsida; order Cucurbitales; family Cucurbitaceae; genus Benincasa; species Benincasa hispida. The sequence continues at coordinate 49,179,322 of NC_052356.1, read as the reverse complement.
ATGAATGCGGATTCATGCTCGGGAGGTCAAAATTAGTCAACAAGGGAAAAATCATAAAAAGTCAAAATGTCGACTTTTTGGTCAATGTTTGACTTTGACAAAATGACTATTTTACCCTTTGACTAAAGTTAGTTGGAAAATCCAAACTTTTGTTGGATTCCACTAACAAAATAGTGGGCTAGATGTTGGCTTATAGTGGAGACATTAAACCCACTTAGATAGTGGATTCTAGGTGTTGGGTTTTTATGAAGTTGTTTTATGCAATTTTGCATGGCCCTTTTCTATAAATATGGGCTTTTGAATTTGGATTAAAAACTTTTGCCCTTTTTTGCCAAAATAGTTTTAAAACTTGGGCTGTGAAAAAAAAAGAAAACCCAACCAAAAGAAATTCCATTTCTTTCCCATCTCTTTCTCTCTCTCGGTTTCTTCATCCACCGGGTCCCACAATCCGGGTCTGAGTCCATAGGATAGTAGGTCAACTCTAGTGGTGGTCTGGAAGAGTTCGGGTCAAGATTCAGCGAGGAAAAGCGGTTTTTGGGAGCTTCAAAGGTAATCTTTAATTTACTATTTTTCCTTCAATTGCATGTTTTTTTTCCTTTAAATTAAAAGCAATTAGAGTGTAATTAGATCCTTATTCCGCTGCATATATCTCGTGTTCCATCAAATTTTAGATCACTTTGCGGTAATAAATAAATCAAAGGGTTGGTTGGTTTGTTGTTTATAGTATAAGGTGTATGCGGCGGAGTTGAGAAAGAGTAATTATGCGAAAGATGCAATGAGTATGCGGAGGAACTAATTACACTCGCAATTGATAACTTGTAGAAATACAAGTTATCTATACTACCTTATTTAGATATTGTGGCCAAAAGAGAATAAATATGCGTCAATTGTATGAAAATTAGCTTAAAAATACAATAATTCTGAATTATCACAATTACACCCACTGATGGAAGAAAAAGAGACTTCTACTCTGTTTTGCAGGAAACCAAGTCACCGCTTGCGATTAAGGCTCAAGAAAAACTGACCAACGCATCTCTGTCACATTGTGCCCATTAATCAACAATGAAAAGACGATTAACGCAGTGATGGCGCAATGCAACACTCGATCCAGAGCTGACTTTCAACCGCATGCGGTAATAAAAACAACACCACATGCGAACACTTGATCGAAAGATGCAGCTGAGTAACGCAGATGCGGATGATTGTGCCACGTGTACACCTAACGATTGTGCAGATTTGATAGTTTGATTGCATAACAGAAGGAATAATGTCCCTCCATCTTCGAAATTTCCATAACAACAAGTGGGGACCACAAGGTCGGAGTCAAAGATCTTCACTTATAAATAACCCATAGAATTCACAGAAAAACATGGTACTGGATATGGGGCTAATTGTTGCTATAATATTGAGAAAAAGGTTGAGCTGAGTGTTAAACCGAAGAAATTCGGTAAGAAGAAGAGACAAGGCCGAGAGGTGAGTCTCAGTGTTTATCTGCCAGATCCCCGCCGTGAAGCTCTATACTCAGATCCCTGCTACCGATTGAGCAAAGCTGTCAGGGAAGCTCATCCTTGCACACGATCCATCCATTCTGGCAAGAAAATCTCTATCCAAATCGGTGCCGAGACGTTGGCGCTTGTTTGTATTTGTTTCTATCTCTTTTCATCATTGTATCTCATCTTCTTTTTCATTCACACAACATGTATCAGACACTAAATAGATATATTGAATGTCTCGATCGTTTTCATTACCACTTCTTTGTCTATTTCTGTTCCTCCATTTATTTTTTTCTTCATGAAGTGTCTTAATCCCCTGGTAGTCAGTATGAATTAAACGAGTACTTAATCCGTGTTAGAGAGAGATAATTGCATTTAGCTAAGGCATGCTAGACGACATCGTCACCTGTGAGAGCAGACGTGAAGATGTCATTCTGATCAAGGAAGAGAAGTTCAGAAGAATGCGTTAAGTAGAGCGAGTAGTACTTCCAGGAATGGAAGCAACCTTGCGTTCATTACGTTCGTCTCTGTTTCACCACAGACATGTGGAAACGCGGTTGATCACTGAAAGGTGTACGCTAAGGGAAAAACGGAACCGTACTTATATTCTCATATTACTTAGAGGAGTCGGTCGAGGTATGCACTTTTCAACGATGCATGATGGCAATATTCTCATATTACTTAGAGGAGTCGGTCGAGGTATTCATGGATGATTTCTCAATATTCGAAAATAATTATGACTCCTATCTATCTAACCTTGAAAAAGTCTTGAAGAGATGCGTGGCAACAAATCTTGTTTTGAACTGGAAAAATGCCACTTTATGGTGGAAGAAGGAATAATTCTGGGTCATAAAATCTCTAAAGCCGGATTGGAAGTTGATCAGGCAAAGATTGACGCAATTTCCAAGTTACCCCCACCAGTGAACGTAAAAACACATAAGAGCTTTCTAGGACATGTTGGGTTTTATAAAAGATTTATTCGCAACTTCTCCCAGATCGCAAGGCCCTTAAGTGCACTACTAGAAGTTGATCGAGAATATAATTTTGATGGCACATGCACCAAAGCAATCAACACATTGAAATATGCGCTCATCTTCGCAGCTATTTTGATTGCGCCAGATTGGACGCACCCATTTGCGTTGATGTGCGATGCTAACGGATATGTTGTGGGTGCAGTTTTGAGTAAGCATAAGGACAAGGTACTGCAATCTATTTATTATGCTAGTAAAACACTGAATGATGCGTAAGAGAATTATACAACCATAGAGAAGGACATACTTGAAGTGGTTTTTGCGCTGGAGAAATTCCGACAGTACTTAATTGGAACAACCGTTGTGGTGCATACGGATCTCTTTACGATCAAGTATTTGATGACAAAGAAGGATGCAAAACCAAGGCTTATATGGTGGGTGTTGCTACTACAAGAATTTGACCTAGAGATTAAAGACCGGAAGGGCATCGAGAACCAAGTCGCAGATCATTTGTCTAGATTGGAGAATTGCGAGGTTCAAGGGACAAAAAAAGATATTAAGGAAAGATTCCTCGATGAGCTGCTGATGGCAGTAGACATTAATGTTCCCTGGTATGCGGACATAGTAAACTTCATCGTTTGCAATCAAATACCAGATGACTATACTTACCAGCAGAAGAAAAAGCTAAGACATGATGCCAAATTTTATTTCTGGGATGATCCATTCCTATATCGACTCAGACCTGATCATATATTATGTCGATGCGTTCCTAAATGTGAAGTCAAGCACATTTTAGAGCTTTGTCATGAGTCCTCATATGGAGGGCATTTTTGGGGGCAACGGACTGTATCAAAGGTCCTACAGTGTGGCTACTTCTAGCCAACATTGTTTAAGGATGCCCATGCCCATGTTGTGCAATGCGACAGATGTTAGAGAACGGAGATTATGTCTAAAAGAAATGAAATGCCACTAACGTCAATCTTAGAGGTTGAATTATTTGTTGTCTGGGGAATTGACTTCATGGGCCCGTTTCCAGCATCAAAAGGTCATCATTATATTCTTGTCGCGATTGACTATGTATCAAAATGGGTTGAGGCCATCGCATGCGCCAAGAATGATGCGGCCATAGTGGCGAAGTTTCTGAAGAAGAACATTTTTCCTCGATATGGGACGCCACGGGCCTTAATCAGCAATGAGGGTTCCCACTTTATCAACCGCATAATTGCCAACTTGTTGACTAAATTCAACGTCAGCCATCGAGTTGCGACTACATATCACCCACAGACTAATGGGCAAGAAAAAATTTCTAATAGAGAGATCAAAACTATCTTGAAGAAGGTAGTCAGTACTTCCACGAAGGATTGGTCACCCAAGCTTGATGAAGCATTATGGGCATGCAAGACTGCCTACAAAACACCAATTGGGATGTCCACGTATACCCTGGTCTTTGGAAAAGCTTGTCATCTGCCGCTCGAGTTGGAACATAAGGCAATGTGGGCATGTAAGAAGCTGAAGTTTAATTTAGCAAGTGCGGGGAAAGTCCGGAAGCTGCAATTGAATCAGCTAGTCGAATGGTGATGGGACACCTACGAAAATTCCAAGATCTATAAGGAGAAAACCAAGAAGTGGCATGACGACCGCATAACTGACCGGACATTAACCGAAGGTCAACAGGTATTATTATTTAACACTCGTTTTCAGTTGTTCCCAGGAAATTTGAAGTCCCGCTGGTCTGGGCCATTCCGAATCAAGACAATCTTTCCTCACAGCGCAGTAGAACTAACAACCTTAGATGGGAACAGCGCGTTTAAAGTCAATGGTCAACGGATTAAGCCTTACTATGGAGGCAACTTCGAACAATGCATGGACACCATTGATTTGGGCAAGCAGGATTAAACTGGTTGCAGGGGAAGCGATTGCGGTAATTCTGAAACATCTGACAATCAGCACCCCTATCTATGTTTACATGCTTTCTCTCCAGTTTTCTTTTACCGCCTTCTAAATTCTGCTATTTATTGCTCATTAGAATTCGTCTTTAATGCTTTATGTGTTTCCTTTCAATATACTTTCGTGTGCATTTCTATTCCTTAGATTTAGTAGCGCCGTTCGTAAATTTTTTGTGAATGATTGGATGAATCATTAAACACCGCAAAGTCCTTTTCGACTTGCGTTTTAGATGAATTAAAAAGAATAATAAATACTGATATGAAACGTGATGATGGGTGCGTTGTGTATTAACAGAAGACACCCTTGCGTCCATTACACCCAAATGCATTGCGTTGAGGGTGTGTTGCGCGCGTATGTGGTTTTTGCCCACCCTTAACTAGATGCACTATGTTGAGGTATCCTCCAGAAATGTATTTAGTTAAAGGGCGTGTTATGAGAGTACATGCGTGTTGCCCATCCTCGGCAAAAATGTATTTGCGAAAAATGGAAACGCGGTGTTAATTTTTATCGTGCACCCGTCTGAATCAAATTCAAAAAGATAACAACTCTATTCTTTGATTCTTGTACAGGAACAAATTTTGTATTGCCTTAGTTTGTAATTATTTGTATACTTTGTTAATATTCAATACATTGAGTACATATTCACTCCACTTTTTGACTGTGCCTTTCTCCTTATCATCCTTTGTTAATATTTGCAATGTTCTTAATCTTTTACTTTTGTGTTCTTCATTGCGTTACTATGATGTAATATATGTTTATACTTAGAAACATTTCCCACACTTTGTAAATTCTAACTAACACTTAGTTAATTCTTAGTCAGCAGTACTTTACCTTTTATCTTTCAAAGTTCTGCTCAAACCTTCTTTTTGAAATTTTTCTTCTAAGTGTTTGTCTAGTCTATCCAAACAACGCAATGAGGAACTTGCTCATCTTTAAATTTGGGGATGGGAAAGGACTGAGCAGATAAGATCAAGAATATGCAGTATTTAAGAAAATGCGTTCATTTTCTATGAAAAAAAAAATCTTATTTGCAAACTCCAATGTCAGCGTAAGCGAAACCCTTAAAAAAAATGTTCCCAACCTGATAAGAGTCTAGTTGTGAAAGGAGCCTGCTTGTAGTTGGATGTTCGTATGGCACTCGTAGGAGCAAGCCAAAATGAAGGTGGGTTTCCAAATGTAGTATAAAAAAAATAAAGAAAATATATATATATATAATAAAAGAATGCAAGAGACAATTCCTTTGAATATCAAGAGTTAAAGTTGAATTGGCACGCAATCGTAGTTGGATGTTTGAATGACACCCGTGGGCAAAGGCCAAAACAAAGAGTGTAACCATGACCAACTGTCTCTAGTAAATGACGTAAAAGATTTGACCATTGTATGTAGATATATCAAGTGTTTTGACAAGAAGAGATAAACATTCTATTTTGAAAAAAAAAACTAGAAAAGCATCTTTGTGCAAAATTTTGTATATAGAAGAATAAAGTAGGGCTTGCTAAGAATTAGCAAGGATAGGAAGAAATTGTGATGTCAAGAAATGTGCATAAGTGTAACATTTGGAGCAACCAATTGACACAGAATTAACGCAGGTCACCGCTTGCGATTAAGGTTCAAGAAAAACTGACCAACGCATCTCTGTCACATTGCGCCCATCAATCAACAATGAAAAGATGATTAACGCAGTGATGGCGCTGTGACAGTCGATCCAGAGCTGACTTTCAACCGCATGCGGTAATAAAAACAACACCGCATGTGAACATTCGATCGAAAGATGCAGCTGAGCAATGCAAATGCGAATGATTATGCCACATGTACGCCTAACGATTGTGTAGATTTGACGGTTTGATTGCATAACAAAAGGAATAATATCCCTCCATCTTCAAAATTTCCATAACAACAAGTTGGGACCACAAGGCCAGAGTCAAAGATCTTCACCTATAAATACGCCATAAAATTTACAGAAAAACACGCTACTGGATATGGGGCTAATTGCTGCTATTATATTGAGAAAAAGGCTGAGCTGAGTGTTAAACTGAAGAAATCCAGGAAGAAGAAGAGAAAAGGCCGAGAGGTGAGTCTTAGTGTTTATTTGCCAGATCCCCGCCGCGAAGCTCTATACTCAGATTCTTGCTACCGGTTAAGCAAGCCTGAGAGGGAAGCTCATCCTTTCACACGATCCATCCATTCCGGCAAGCAAATCTCCATCCAAATTGATGTCAAGACGTTGGCGCTTGTTTGTGTTTGTTTCTATCTTTCTTCATCATTGTATCTCATCTTCTTTATCTCTTCATTCATACACCATGTATCAGGCGCTAAATAGATGCATTGAATGTCTCGATTGTTTTCATTACCACTTCTCTGTCTATTTCCGTTCCTCCATTTATCGTTGTCTTCACGAAGTGTTCTTAATCCCTTGGGAGTCAATATGAATTAAACGAGTACTTAATCTGTGTTAAAGAGAGATAATTGCATTTAGCTAAGGCATGCTAGACGACATCTTCACCTGTGAGAGCAAAGTGAAGATGTCATTCTGATCTATCGAGAGAAGGTCAGAAGAATGCGTTAACTAGAGCGAGTAGTACTTCCAGGAATAGAAGGAACCTTGCATTCATTACGTTCGTCTCTGTTTCACCACATACATGTGGGAACAAGGCTCACTGAAAGGTGTACGCTAAGGGAAAAATAGAACCGTACTTATAACTTTAACACAATTAAGGAACTTGCGATGTTTATATTAGTTATCTTCCTCTTTCTGTTTCGTACATAAGACTTCCCATCGCATCACATGATCTGTGTATAGTCTTCACAGCCAGCCTTGCCCTCAGTATTTTGTATCATGTCGCCTGTATCTTGTACCATCTTATCTTAGGTTTACTGCATTTTATTTTATTATCGCATTTATATTGCTTTCCTTTACCTTATTGCAACTTTATATACTTGTACACAAATACTTTTATTAAATTGAAAACCCTGGTCGCATGTATCATAAACATAATGCAATAACCTTAAACAGTCCCTGTGTTCGACCTCAGATCACACCGAGAAACTTGCAGTGGAATTATACTTGGTTTCAATGCAAGGAAACTTGTGACAACGCACAACATACTACAAGAGCATCCATTAATAACGGATATATAGAAGTAGTATTGCATGAATTGAGTCAAGTCAGGTCATTAGTTCATATCAAATAGACTTGTGTCTCGTGTGTACATCACTATATAGCTCAAATTCTTTGTCCAACAAGTTTATGGCTTATAGCACATTATCTATCATCTCAGTGCATGCATAATAAGGAATCAAATTTATTGTTATAGCAATCCTGCATTGTTTTATAACTTTCCGCTGCAATAACGTGCACTTCTGCCCGTTATCACTCAACTCGACTGAGTTCGAGGTTCTAAGGCCATTCATTGTGTGTTCGCGTTGTTCATGTGGTGGTTGCTGTTTATCGTGATGTGTTGCAATCGTCGTGTTCGAGCATTCCTGTATTGCTATCTTGGACACTTGGAGTTCATTATCAAGGGAGTTTGAAGAATGAGTCTTCAAAGGTATGTATACTTTATCCCTTGATCTCATTGTAAAGCATGCTGTAATTTCGTATTGTGCATGACTTGTAAGTTTTTGTTTCTTGAATATAATTGTTAGTATTCAATTTCGAATGGAATTTAGAATGATCATTCCGCTGCTTATGGAAATCCTCATGTCTAAGTTCCTTCATTATAGACCTTGTTGGGTTTTATGTCCTAAAACTCGTAGTTTGTAAACAATAGAACTTCAATAAGTTGTTATTGAATAGATGTTTTGCTTATTAGAAATCCAATAAACCTAAAAGTCCCTTGACTATTATATGAGTACTTGAACTTTATGTGAAGATATAAAAGTGTATCAGGTTTGAGTAAATAGTCAAAATGATCTATAGTATATGAATAAGGTTGGGAGCCTTATTCTGGTAACACTATTGGATGCGACCTACTCTGTAGTTGTTACAAAGAGTCGTAAAGTGCAACAAATGAAGTGATCCTAATTTGTACATGTTATGACATGAGGAGTGGGGGTGTCCTGTGCAAAAGGATTTGTACTGTTGGGAGGTGTCCTAATTCTCCTGGAGTCTCGTTGTTTTGTAAAGATACACATTGTTTAACGAATAAAATAAAGGTTATTTAATTCCGGTAGTTACTCATATCGATTAAACAAAGCTCCTTGGCTATCTTATGTGAACTTAAGCATGTATATGTGATATAAAAGTGAACCATGCCTTAAGTGATAGCATAAATAGGTTTGTAGTATAAGGATTAAGGTGAGATACCTGATCCTGGTGACACTACATATACGTCCCGCTTTGTAGAGGTTTGCAAATGTTGTAAACTACTACAGATGCTAGATCCTTACCATTCATGTGGAGACGTGCGAGTGAGGGTGTTCTATACAAAGAGTTTGTATAAGACCTGGACCACGGGATGACTAGACTCTATATATAATGCCTTTGATACTAGAGACTTACATCTCACCTAAATGACCATAGGTGACACGACCTCAATCCTGAGTGTTTTGAGAACTCTGATGCGTTATTTTATGATATGGATATGTGGATGAAATGCGATGGTGAAAAATGCATTGAGCATTCAAGTTTTCTTAGTGGAATCCAAGTGTAAACCCCACTGAGTTCCTGGTAAGTCTAGGGTCGAACTCAGGGACTTGTGAAAACAGGTTGCAATGGTAATTTTTAGAAAAATTTGCGGTAACTGGTAACTCAATTAATTGTTGGTTTGTTGTTGATTGCGATTATGAAAAACAATCAAATGCGGTGGATTTGAGAAAAGTCTGATTGTGTGATAGATGCACTAAATATGCGGATGAACAGGTTGAGAAGCTCTTTAGCTAGCGTTACTTAGGAATGCATCAGACTATGCGATCATGCTACAACCATGCACAACAAGTCATTTTCCAATACAAATGCGATGCTCCAAGTCTAGGATGCATGTGTTGAATGCAAAAGTGTCCATAGAGCTTATTCCTAAGTCTCTACTCTTTTCCTATGCGATGATGCAAGATGCATTCCTATCTCTTGATTATGTGTTCTAATCTGACTGTCTTGAGCCTAGATTCTAACCTGACTTTCCCAAGCCTAGATCCTATCCTTAGACTACCCTCCCGAGTATCTCTAATGGATGAATGAAGCATACATAATACAAGATAATCACATAGAATGAAGATTCCCAGTCGTGCTAGCTAAATGCTTCTTGACTAATTCAACAGATTTAGCTACTCATGCATAAATAACAGAGAGTGAATAGATATAGAGCAGGAAATTCCATTTTTACAAATGAGTTTGAGTACAAAATAACAATGGAAAATAAAGGTAGAGAGCCTGGTAGCAAATCCTTGCTGACCGAGGCTTTTACACTGTCAATCTCTATTTTGTTCAAAAGATATTCCTGCTTTCGGAGGAGTTAGCCCTCTCTTTGTTCTTGAAGCTTCCGGCGCTCTCCCAAGCTTATCGGAATGATCTGTTGGCACAACCTTCTTCTCTCGCGTTCTCATTAAAGTAAAAGAAAATCTAAGAACAAGGCTAAACTATGAATATAACTTGTGAGATGGTGAACTAGTGAACCTCTTTTCTGAAGGATGCCTCTGGTATTTATAGAGCTTCAGGGAAGGTGGCTTCTCTCTTATGATTGCTCATATGGGATGACTTTAATTCCCTAACTGATGTGCCGAATATTTGTCACTGAAAAGCTGAATGTACTTGTTATCGTTAGCGGCTGTCAACTTAATTCAGATTCGACCATTATCAGCTTTCTGTCCCATCATGATTAATTATGCCTTTCACCCAGATGCGTCCACCAAGTTGTGCTGACCAAGTTGCGGCAATCCTTCTTGAGCAAATGTTTGCAAACACAATAACCGAAAAGCCTTGCGGTGATGCTGCGCTCGACCAATGATTTCCTATGATCGCAATTTCCACTTTGCGTCAACGGATATTCTGCATAAAAATACAAAAATCAACTGTTTCTATGAGATGAACGCATACGACCGCAATATTATGAATGTGATGCTTTTTGGATGCAATATAACATACTTTATCAACGCAAGCTAGAATTGTTTAAGAAGTTAGCACTATGATAGCATGCATTTCTACCCGTTATCACACCCCCAAATTTAAACAATGCTTGTCCTCAAGCATAAGCTAAAGATTTCCTTTAGCAAATCGACCGCAATGTTCTTTTCCTAGATTTCTCAAGGATACATCGTTCAAATTCTATATACCAAAGTTTCCTTAAGTCTTATTCAAGTCTCCTCTTAAAAAATTTTTAAGACCTAAGGACCACAAGCTTAAGATTCAAAAGGATTTTACTAAATTCCAGGACATCGCATGATTTATTTAAAAAAGAAAAATTTTCCACCGGGGTGTCAAATGATTTTATCCTTGCATATTTCTTGACATTATTTTTTTTCTAACCTTGTGCTGATCCAAGTGCCTTGCCATCATTTTGGCCTGCTCCCACATGTGTCATGCGGACAATCCAACTACGAGCAATGCCCTCTTTCTCAAACTAAATGCGGCAATGTCCTCATTGCCAAAAGATTATAACGCATAATACAGAGATAGGAGCTTACCCCAAAATTTAAAATGCGGCAATGTCCTCATTGCCAAAAATTTGAAATAACTCATGTGATGTTCTTAGAAAACTTCGTAAAGAGAGTTTGAAATAAAGCTAGCAAACCCCTAACTTCTAGAAATATTTCATGAGGTAACTATCTTAAAGTTAAGTTGACTCTAGTATATATGAAAGAAATAGAATCATATTTTTCATCATTGAAATCATACTTGGCAAAGAGACAGCATGCGGTAACTTACTAAATTTATCCATATTAAATGATTGCGGTAATAAAACTTTTAAAATTAAAATGCGATGCGATGGCGCAAAATTTGAAATAAAGTGAAGGAAGAATACAACGCCCAAATTTGCGTTGTCGCCCGCATTATGTATTGATGTATCCTTCTTTGCAGAAATCTCTCTTATTTGGATTGTGGCAACAGAGTAAGATAAGTTGCTTCTCCATGTAACACCTCCACAATCTTGTGCCTCGATCGTTGCATTAAAACAGTGAGAGGGTCAAATAATTTTAAACAAAACAAAATTCTTTTACCGCAATCATTCAGCGCATTTGCTTTTTTTTTATTGTAGACTAAGAACGGTGCTGGTAGCAAAAAGGTAATTGTGATAATAAATAACGAGATGATAAAAGTTCGTGAAGTATTTGATGCAGGAAAAGGATATTCAAAAGGATTGCATCCCTAATGAGGTTGATTTATATCGTAACTCAGGGACTGCTTATTCTAGGCTAGGTTGTTCACGTCCACGGTGGCTTTTCCCTCTTTTCTTTGTCCTCTGGGATCTTTACTACCTTAATCTAGAGTTTTTCTCCATGAATGTTCATTACAATCTCCCCCTTGCACACATCAATTTGAGCGCGACCGGTTGAAAGGAATGGTCGTCCCAATATGATGGGCGCATCTTCGTCCGCTTTGGTGTGAGTGTGCCAATACTCAATTGTGGAATTATTTTTATGCTTGCCCCAAGATCGCATATCACTTGGCCACTGGGGACCCCTTCAATAAAGCATGGTATCGTAAAGATTCCTAGGTCGCCCATTTTTAGTGGGATCATAACATTTTGCGTTGCGGCCACTATTGCGATCTTTTCTTCATCATTTTGTTCCTCTTTCAATCTTTGCAGAGCTTCTGGTGGTTGGAGTTCTTCTGTCTCAAGGCCTAAAGGCTTGAGGGTGGATGCAACTTTAGGGTTCATTTTCTTGGGCTTTTCTGAATAATAGGTCGACAGGTCTTCAGTTGGCACCGTATTCAAGTTGGTTAGGATGGGCTCCTCCCCTACTTCTATAGTCATGTTATCGCTTAGCTAGGAGACTGCTAAACATTGTTCCTTCTCGGTACCCCTAGCATTGCGAGGAAGCTCAATTGAGCTCAGCAATGCTTCTTGCGGTCTATTTTTTAGCTCGCCCGTAATTTTTCCTAGTTGAATTTCTAGATTTCGAATGGATGTTGCTTGATTCTGAAGCATTGATTCGTTTTTCTCAATGTATTGCTTCAATAAGGTCTCTAAGGACGAAGATTGCGGTGTTTGCGAGCTGCTAGCTTTACTATGCGTTGGACCGTTGTTTTGTGGGAAAAATTCGAGTGAACCTCCTTTTTGTGCCACTGGTTGGAAACTTTGTTGTTGATTTTTCCACGCAAAATTTGGGTGGTTTCTCCACCCGGGGTTGTTGATGCGTTATTTTATTGAATGGAAATACATATGATATGCCTTGATGGATTGCGTTGTGCACTCAAGTTTCCCCAGTGGAATTCAAGTGTAAATTCCCCTGTGTTTCCTGGAAAGACTCAGGTCGAACATGGGGACTTGTGAAAAAGATTGCGTTGGTAATTTTGATGAAAACTTTGCGGTGACCAAGTAATTAAATAAACTGTTGGGTGTTTTGTTGCGTTGATGAAAAAGGAGTAAATAAAGGTCGCGGATTTGAGAAAGATAGTTGTGTTGATAGATGCAATGAGTATGTGATGAACGGGTTGAGAAGATCTTTAGCTAGCATTACTCGGAGTGCGTCAAACTATGCGATCATGTTACAACCATGCACAACAAGTCATTTTCCAATGTAAATGCGATGCTCCTAAGTCTAGGACGCATGTGTTGAATGCAAAATGTCCATAGAGCTTATCCTTAAGTCTCTACTCTTGTCCTATGTGTTGATGCAAAATGCATGAAATCAAGGTGACCGCATACAATCATATCTTATCGATAAGATGCATGCGATGCATTAATAACAAATAGTGCTCATTCCTAAGCGCCTATCTCTCGTTTATGCGTTCTAATCTGGTTCTTCCAAACCTAGATTATGACCTGACCTTCCCAAGTCTAGTTCCTGTCCTTAGACTAGCCTCCCGAGTATCTCTAATAGATGAATGAAGTATTCATAAATAAGTCAATAGCAAGAATGAATATTCCCTTATTATGCTAGCTAATTGCTCCTCAACCCATTCAACTAACTTAGCTACTCAACCGTGAACAACAGAGAGTAAACAGATATAGAGAAAGAAATTCCATTCTTATAAATAAGTTGAGTACAAAATGATAGTGGAAAGTAAAGGTAGAGAGCCTGGTAGCAATTCCTTGCTGACCGATGCTTTTTACACTGAATCTATATTCTGAACTAAAGATATTCCCGCTTCCGCTGGCGTCAACCCTCTCTCTTTCTTGGAGCTTCCGGTGCTTTCCCAAACTTACCGGAACGATCTACCAGCACATTTTCTTCCTCGCATCTGCCTTAAAATTAAAGAAAACTATGGACAGAGGCGTGAACTTGTAAAGTGGTGAATTAATCGACTGCTTAACCCCTTCTTTGAAGAATGCACTTGGTATTTATAGAGCTTCCATGGTGAAAGGCGGCTTCTCTCTCCTGGTTGTACAGATGGGATAGCTTTAATTCATGACTGATGTGCCGGATAATTGTCACTGATAAAGCTGAATGTACTTCATGATCGTTATCGGTTGTCAACATAATTCGGATCCGGCTGTCATCAGCTTTCTGTCCCATCGCTCTTAATTATCCTTTCACCAGGATGCACCCACCATGTTGCGCTGACCAAGTTGCGGTGATTCTTCTTGGGCGAATGTTTGTGAGCAAGATCAACGCAAAGCCTTGCGGTGAAGTTGCGGTCCTGTCTCTTATACACATCTAGATGTGTATAAGAGACAGGTGCTACCATGTTGCATTGACCAAGTTGCGGCGATCCTTCTTGGGCGAATGTTTGTGAGCAAGATCAAAATTAATGCATATTCTGCACAAAAATATAAAGATCAACTGTTCTAATGCATTGGACACATGCAACTGCAATATTATAGATTTTATGTTTAATGAACGCAATTTAACATATTCCATCAACGCAATCCAACATTGTTTAAGAACTTAGCACTATGATAATGTGCATTTCTGCCCGTTATCAGTTGTATGTATCAGAGTAGGGATTATTTCTCATGAAGCATACCAACTGTAGATTCTCGGGGAATTCCCCAATCAAATGAGCATCTCCACGAAAGACACAACTTGCGGTCGTTTGAGTAATTGCATTGACCTGCCCTTTCTTCACACCCATGTTATTAATTGTGATGACTTGTATCAAACTCATCATCGCAGTCATTTGATTTTGCAAGGATGCGATGGCCCTGTTGTTTGTGTCATTATCTTTAATTCTTAATCTTTGATATCTTTCCCTCCAATCCTTGTGATTTTTGGAAATGCGATCAAGTATACTCTTTGCCTCCTCATACGTTTTGTCGAGCAGACCATCAGCGGCTGTTGCATTGGCAGTGGTCTGCGAAGAGGGATTCAATCCTTGGTAAAAGATCTCCATCTACAGGTAGTCTAGTAAGCCATTATGTGGATAGTCTCTCACCAGCCGCTTAAACCTCACCCAGGCATCACTAAGCGATTCGTCATCTTCTTTTAATTTGTTATTAATTTCCTTCTCCTGGCATTCTCAGTTGGTGGGAAATACATCTTCATAAACTTTTCCACCATCTATTCCCACGAAGTTATCTCCCCTGGTTGGAGAGAATATGCCCATTTTCTTGATTGATTGCATAAGGAAAATAGGAACAGAGTGAGTCGAACTTCCTCGGTGGAGATATTCAGGAACACAAAAGTGTTGCAGATTTCTATGAAGCTCTGGAGGTGGACGTGCGGGTCTTCGCCACGCCTTCCTCCAAATTGCCCAGCAGCTTGGATCATCTACAACATTAGCGGCCATTTCAAACCTTGATCCATCTAACACCAACCTAATGATTCCTGGAGAGAAATCATAGAGGTTAGGTGATGCATAGTCCCGGATGGGTCTATTGTGGTCATTTGCCAGATGGATGGAATTGGCCATTATATTATTCGCGTTCGCGGCCCTTGCTTCCGGTTGCTCCGTCATTCTTGGTGGTTGTCTCTTAATCTGCATCGAAATGTTCTCTCAATCCCTGGGTCCTAATTTGCCAGAGATTGAGAGTCTCTAAAGAAATTAGAAAAATTACAGTTAGCACACTATTTTGCCGAAGTCCCCGGCAACGGCGCTAAAAACTTGATGCATTATTTTATGATGTGGAATTGTGGATGAAATGTGATGGTGAAAAATGAGTTGAGCACTCAAGTTTTCTCAGTGGAATCCAAGTGTAAACCCCATTGAGTTCCTGGTAAGTCCAGGGTGGAACTCAGAGACTTGTGAAAACAGGTTGTGATGGTAATTTTTAGAAATTTTTGCAGTAACTTGTAACTCAATTAATTGTTGGTTTGTTGTTGATTGCGGTAATGAAAAATAAAAAAATGCGGTGGATTTGAGAAAAGTCTGATTGTGTGATAGATGCATTGAGTATGCGGATGAACAGGTTGAGAAGGTCATTAGCTAGTATTACTTGGGAATGCGTCAGACTATGCGATCATGCTACAACCATGCACAATAAGTCATTTTCCAATGCAAATGCGATGCTCCTAAGTCTAGAACGCATGTGTTGAATGCAAAAGTATCCATAGAGCTTATTCCTAAGTCTCTACTCTTGTCCTATGCGATGATGCAAGATGCATAAAGGCAAGGTGACAGCACACAATCATATCCTATCTCTAGGATGCTGGCGATGCGTTAATAGGAAATAGTGCTTATTCCTAAGCTCCTATCTTTTGATTATGCGTTCTAATCTGACTCTCCCAAGCCTAGATTCTAACTTGAGTTTCCCATGCCTAGATCCTGTCCTTAGACTATCGTCTCGAGTATTTCTAACGGACGAATGAAGCATACATAACTGTAACGTAAATTTTATTCTTAAACAATGCTTCGATACAAATATGCGATACTACTTCTAGTTATGCGCTAATTATTAATGTTCTTGTAGTATGCCATGCGCTGTCAAAAGTTTCCATACATTGGAACCAAGTATAATTCCACCGCAAGTTTCTCGGTATGATCCGAGGTTAAACACAGGGACTATTTGAGGTTATTGTCGTATGTTCGTGGTATATGCGACCAAGTTTTTCAATCTTTAAAGAGTGTTTTGTACAAGTATATAAAAATGCAGTAAAGTAAAGGAAAGCATTAAAAAAATTTATAATAAAGTAAGTACAGTAAACCTAAGCTAGATGATACAAGATACAAGCTTCATGATACAAGATGTTGGGGTCCAGGTTGGCTGTGAAGGTTATGCAAAGAACATGGAATGCGGCGGCAAGTCTTATGTACAAACAGAAAGAGAAAGATAACTAATATAAATAGTGCAAGTTTCTTAATTGCGCCGAAGTTATAAGTACGGTTCCGCTTTTCTCCTGGTGTACACCTTTCAGTGATCGACCGCGCTCCCACATGTCTGTGGTGAATCAGAGACGAACGTAATGAACGCAAGGTTGCTTCCATGTCTGGAAGTACTACTCACTTTAGTTAACGCATTCTTCTAACCTTCTCTCGATAGATCAGAATGGTATCTTCACTTCTGCTCTCACAGGTGAAGATGTCGTCTAGCATGCTTTAGCTAAATGCAGTTATCTCTTTAACACAAGTTAAGTACTCGTTTAATTCATATTAACTACCAGGGGATTAAGAACACATCATCGAGAAAGTGATTCACAGAGGAAAAGAAGTAGACAGAAAATGGAATATGAAAGTAATTGAAACATTTAATATATCTATTAAGCGTTTGATACATGGTGTGTGAATGAAGAGATAAAGAAAGTGAAATACAATGATGAAAAGAGATAGAACAAATACAAACAAGCGCCAACCTCTTGGCATCGATTCGGGTGGAGATCTGCTTGTCGGATTGGATGGATCAGATGGATGGATGAGTTTCCCTCTCAGGCTTGCTCAACTGGTAGCAGGGTTGTCAGTACAAAGCTTCTCAGCGGGTATTCGACAGAATAGAACTGAGACTCACCTCCCGGCCTTGTCTCGACTTCTTCCCAGATTTCTTCAGTTAAGCACCTAGCTCATCCTTTTCTCTCAACACTTTAACAGCAATTAGCCCTGTATCCAGTAGCATCAGTTTTCTTTTAAATCTATGTGGTATTTTTAGGTGAGGATCTTTGACTCTGGCCTTGTGGTTCTAACTTGTTGTTATGGAAATTCCAAAGATGGAAGGATATTATTCCTTCTGTTATGCAATCAGACCGTCGATTCTACACAACTGTTAGCTGTACACGTGTCTCCATCCTTTTGCGTTGCTTAGCTGCATCTTTCAATCATGAGTTTGCATGCAATGTTTGATTTTATTACCGCATGCGGTTGAAAGTTAGCTCTGGATCGACTATAGCAATGCACCGTCATTGCGTTAATCGTCTCTTCATTTTGATTGACGGGCGCAATGTGATAGATATGCATTGATCCGTTCTTCTTGAGCCTTGATCGCAAGTGGTGACTTGGTTTCCTTCAAAATAGAGTAAAATCTTCTTTTCTTCCATCTGAAAGATGTTAGTGGGTGTAATTGTGATAATTCATAATTATTGTATTTTGAAGCTAATTTTCATACAATTCACGCATATTTACTATCTTTTGGCCGCAATATCTAGATAAGGCAGTATAAATAACTTGTATTTCTACAAATTATCACACCCCCAAATTTATATATGCTTGTCCTCGAGCATATCTTCTACTTAGGCAATAAAGCTTAATTCCTATCCAATATTTCTGTGTCGATTGGTTGCTCCGAATGTTACACTTAGGCACATTACTTGACATCGCAATTTCCTTTTGTCCTTGCTAATTCTTAACAAAGCCCTAATTTATTATTCTATATAACAAATTTCTGCTAAAAAATGCTTTTCTAATTTTTCAAAATAGAATGTTTATATCTTCTTTGTCAAAACAACTCGATGTATCTATATGCGGTGGTCAAAACTTTGCGTTATTTATTTAGAGATTGTTGGCCGTGGTTATACTCTTCGTTTTGGCCTGTCCCCACGGGTGTCATGCGAACATCCAACTACGGTTGTGTGCCAATTTCAACTTTAACTCATGAATTTCAGAGGAGTTGTCTCTTGTATTTATTTTTCTTTTCATATTCGTTGTTCTTGGAAACCCACCTTCGTTTTGGCTTGCTTCTACGGGTGTCATACGAACATCCAACTACGAGTAGGCTCCTTTCACAACTAAACTCTTATCAGGTTGGGAATATTTTAAGGATTTCCTTTGCGCTGACATTGGAGCTTTGTATGAACATTTTTTTTTAAGCAAAAGGACACATTTTTCTTAAATACTGCATATTTTGATCTTATCCGCTCAGGCCTTCCCCACCCCCAAATTTAAAGATGAGTAAGGTTCTCATTGCGTTGTTTGGATAGACTAAACCAACATTTAGAAGAAGATTTCAAAAAGAAGGTTTAAGTAGAACTTTGAAAGATAAAAGGTAAAGTACTGCTAAACTAAGAATTAACTAAGTGTTAGTCACAATTTACTAAGTATTGGAAATGTTTCTAAGTACAAACATATATTACATCATAGCAACGCAATGAAGAACACAAAAGTATAAGATTGGGAACATCACAAGTATTGACAAAGGATGATAAAGAAAAAGGCACAGGAAAAAATGGAGTGAATATGTACTTATTGTATTGAATATTAACAAAGTATACAATTAATTACAAATTAACGCAATACAAAATTTTGTGCCTGTACAAGAATCAAAGAATTCGATTAACTCATAAGAGAATAAATGAATTTAAAAGAATATATAATGGTCGCATAGAAGAGAAAAAATATAGGAGGATTATTGCTGAGTGGTTGGTGGGTCTGGAGGCAGATTTTGAGGTGTACAGCGGCGCTTCTTCAAAACTTAAGTACTGCCAGAGATGTTGGGGCACCATCGGACCATGAAGATATGCGGTGAGAAAGTTGAAGTACTCTTGATTACACTCTGCAATCATTCTCTGGTGCATATGGACTTTATAAATGTTACGCTGCATGTTGATCAATGCCTCTCTTGATGTGGCAGCATTGCGTTGAATATCATCAGTGCGCTCCATTACTACCTCAAATCACTGGTTGAAGAAGTGTTGTTGTTAAGAGAAAAGTTGTTGTTGTTGGGAGAAGAGGGTTCTCATTTCTGCTAACTCAACAGCCATGGAGGTGATGGAGGGTTGTGCCTGCGATGCCTCGCCAGCATCGTTTTGGGGTTGGGAAGAGGTGCCTTCACCCAAATCGTGTGGGTCATCAACTTGCGACGGTGGAATGGTAGGTTGCGGTGATGCTGCTAATGGTGAAGGTGGCGCTACTAGGTAAACAGGTGAGGAGGTTAGGATAAGGAAGAGATTGGTAAAATGTTCGTGAAGAGGGGAAAGGGTTGCGCTGGAGGCCTTGGAGAGCTTGGAGGGCAAATGACTAAGGGGAGAGGGTTTGCAGGGTCTAGATCTTGCATTGGTGACTCAAGGACCTTCTCTTTTCCCTTGTCTTCTCTTCGTCATCTTTTTGGCCTGAGTTCTTGTGGTGCATTCAAATCGATTGTGGACCTCTTTACTGGCATCTCGGGGCTTGTGGGAAGTCTTTGAGGAGCAGCCTCAAAATATTGATGTTGATGAGGTCGTGGACCTCTGGCATGGGCTCCTCATCAATGCCTATGCCCATAGACAGGCACAGACTTGAAACAATCCACTAATGCTCTGATCTGCCTTGCGATCAACTGCCCTACATCAATAGCCATAACCCGATCCCTTGATACAGTTCTGTCATGCGTTGTTGGGATCAGCCGCTTCTTGACCAGGTAAACCCAAAGCCTTCCCTTAGGAAGCAAGGACTTGGCCTCCAGAGTGCGGAAGCCTTTGAGCGAAACCGACCACTTCGTGCCCGGTTGTGTTAATATCTTCAGCGCGTCTTCCATCTTTTGCTCTGTGGGATTATCAATAATTTTATTCCCTAGTGCATCAGGGTTGTCTTTCATTTGATATATTTCGTTGATGTCCCTTGCGCTGAAGTTTCGAAGTCCCAGAGAGGAAGATGCATCGTAGGTTGACACAGTTTCTCCTTTTAAGGTCACTGCATCCCTGTTTCCATGAAGACGCCCCTAATAGAAGTCCTGCACCATCTGAGGCACAATGATAGATGGGCACTAGCAGAATGTGTCCCACCCATGTTCCACTTTCAAGCTCATGATAAGGTCAGGTAGTGGATTCGGCGTAGGAAAGAAGCCCATCTCGATCAACATATCATCATTTTCTTTTTTCCTTGATGAACGCTTCCTGGCCGGTGCGGGTTCGCTGCTCTCCAAAACTGCCTTGCCTTTTTCCTTAGCCAACGCAAAGCGGTCTACTTGTGTTTCTTTCTTTTCCCGCTCCTTGCGTTGTTCCTCTTTCTCGCGCTCTGCGAGTTCTTTTCCCTTCTTCTTGTATAAACGCCGCTTGTTGGCTTCGTGCTTTTTTCTTTTCTCTTCCCCCAATAATCTGTCCTCTTCTTCTTTTTTCCTCCTCTCTTCTTCTTCTTCTTCTCTCTCTTCTCTCACAAATTATTTTTCAAATTGCTCAGAGGCCAACAACAGATGTTGTTCCTCCTCGTGTTTCCGTATCCCTTCAAGTCTGGCAAGCTCATTGTTGCGTCGCATTTCATCAAACTCCAATCTTCTTCTTCTGTTCCCCTCTGCGATGATGAGCTTGCCCCTCTCCATCTTTTCTTGCTTCTCCTCCTCATATTTTCTTTTTATTTCTTTTTCTTCCATTGCTATAATTAGTCTTTGATGGTCAATAGTGGACCCTTGCGGCGCATTCTCCCTGTGACGCCGTATTATAGGGGTTTCCTCTGCTTCTTCTCCTTCTTCAATCGCAACCATTTGCGTTGTTTTAGGTTGCGTTGGTTCCATCAACTGTGCCTTTTCCCCCCTTATTCTCCCTATGGAGGTTGATTCTCCATCTATCTCTGAGCTCGTAGACCTCTGCCTCGCTTCCTCTTCTTTCCTCAGGCACCTCTCTTCACGCCGGTGCATTTTCTTTTCTTCTTTCTCCTTCTTCTTTCTTTCCATCCTTGCCTTCTCATCTTCATCATCATCCTTTTTCTCTTTATTCTTCTTTTCTTTGCGATGATGGGAAGATTGAGCCTCCCCAGCCTTCTTTCCCTTGTTTTTCTTCTTCTTTTTATCATTAGCCACTTCTAGTTGCACCTCCTCTACAACCATCTCCAATGCAACTTCAGCATCCTTGGCCTCCTCCATCGCAATCTCTTCTTCTTCTCCTCTTGGCGGTCCATCATAGGCTTCTGCGTTGGCAATCTCCTCAGGAATCTCTAGGGCCAGAACAACTTTTCCCATTTCTTCTTCAATCGCCACCACTATTCCATCCGCTACCATCACCGTCTCCTCCTCCGTAGGCAGTGGTTGATTTACAACCCCAGCCTCGGGCAGTCCACCTCCTAGTTCCAAGGTACTTAGAATATTGCCAAACACTTTTGTATCGTCACGTCTCTTCTTTTCACTCTTAGTCGAAACGGCAGGTGTTGGAATAGGAATGCTCTCAATGTTTCCTCCTCTTTTGAACAGTGGAGTCTAATGCTAGAGGATTTCTCCGGGCTCCTCCAAGTCTGGGAACAGTGTGGGCTTGGGCGGCGAGTCTGCGACTGGCAGCCAAAAATGCTGCCTCTCGCATGGCTACTTGGTCAGGGGTGGATGGTGAAGCAGATTGGTTGGGAGTTTGGTCAGCCATGGTTATGATCTTAAGATGATTGGTGAAACGATGGAATGCTGGTGAAGAAAGAAGGTCTGGATGCAAAGGCGCTAGGGTTTCTGATTTGCAAAATAAGGTAAAGTTTCACAATGAGGGAAGGGATTCTTTTTATAGGTTGGGTTTTGGTGGGCCCAATGCAATTTTTGCGACGACAGGCCTCGAGAAACTCAAAAGGCGTGTCGATGGATTTCCCTCATTTATGGAATTTTGAAAAAAAAAAATTTCCTTTTGTCTGCCGAATCATCATTACTTTGGGATACGAAATGATTGGACTTCACCCAAATTACAAAAAAGAATTTTCTTTAATATTTTATTTGAATGGACGCAACATAAAGATTAACGCATTGTGCTCACCAATGCAAATGTATTTTCGCTGAGGACGGGCGACAATGCATATATCCCCGCAACACACCCTTTAACCACACGCATTTCTGGAGGATACCTCAACATAGTGCATTTAGCCAAGGACGGGCAAAGAACATATACGAGCGCAACACACCCCTCAACTTAATATCGTTGAGTTAGGTGAACATAAAATAGCTCTTATTAGCTTGCTATGCGTCCATTATCGCCTTGCATACTTGTTGTTAATTGTTTTATTATTATTATTATTATTATTTTTTCATCAACGCAAGTTGTTGTGACTTGCGACAATAAATCTTCTTTTGTACTCAATCATTCACCATTAAAGCTCAACACATTAATTACATAAAAACTCAAGAATTAAAGACGAGATAGAATTAAATGCAAGGAAGTAAATGAGGACATAAATTCATAAAGTCAAGAATGAATTAAATGTAGAAACAAGGACAAAATTCAAAATTCAAATAGATAGAAATTTAAGAAAGCATTAAACATAGTATTGAGATATGGACCGAAAATTGCGTTGTCATGAATGATCGCAATCCACATCTCCGCAAGCAATCAGACTTGCTTGCCCAATGTCTTAGGGACATTGCTCCTTTCCTTTAGATCTCGGGGCTTCTAAATTGCTGGGCAACGTTCCCGGTGCTCGACTTCTCAGATCAGAGGCCAACTGGCCCACTTGGATCTCTAGACTCCTTATTGAAGACGTTTGTGCTTGCATCACTACGTTGTTTTTATCCATGTATTTCTTCAGTAGTGTCTCCGATGAGCATCCCGAGGTGTTTGATGATGATAATTGTTGGTTGTGTGGTTGCCTTGGTTGCCCTTGATTGTGGTGAAAATGAGGATTCCCTCTACTGCCCGCTTAATGGTTAACTGGCCCCCCTTGGTTGGGATTGCCTCCCCAACCGAAGATAGGATGGCTCTTCCAGCCTGGATTTTTGGTGTTGCTAAAGGGGTTGTTCTGGATGGCACATATATTCTGAAGAGTGAATGAGCACATATTAGCTCCATAATTCCTCATTGGAATGTTGCGGTCATGATACAAGATGTTGGGGTCCAAGTTGGCTGTGAAGGTTATGCAAAGAACATGGAATGCGGCGGCAAGTCTTATGTACAAATAGAAAGAGAAAGATAACTAATATAAACAGTGCAAGTTTCTTAATTGCGTCGAAGTTATAAGTACGGTTCCGCTTTTCTCCTGGTGTACACCTTTCAGTGATCGATCGCGCTCCCACATGTCTGTGGTGAATCAGAGACGAACGTAATGAACGCAAGGTTGCTTCCATGTCTGGAAGTACTACTCACGTTAGTTAACACATTCTTCTAACCTTCTCTCGATAGATCAGAATGGTATCTTCACTTTTGCTCTCACAGGTGAAGATGTCGTCTAGCATGCTTTAGCTAAATGCAGTTATCTCTTTAACACAAGTTAAGTACTCATTTAATTCATATTAACTACCAGGGGATTAAGAAGACATCATGGAGAAAGTGATTCACGGAGGAAAAGAAGTAGACAGAAAATGGAATATGAAAGCAATCGAAACATTTAATATATCTATTTAAGCGTTTGATACATGGTGTGTGAATGAAGAGATAAAGAAAGTGAAATACAATGATGAAAAGAGATAGAATAGATACAAACAAGTGCCAACGTCTTTGCACCGATTCAGGTGGAGATCTGCTTGCCAGAATTGATGGATCAGATGGATGCATGAGCTTCCCTCTCAGGCTTGCTCAACCAGTAGCAGGGTTCTCAGCACTGAGCTTCTCGGTGGGTATTCGGCAGAATAGAACTTAGACTCACCTCTCACCTTGTCTCGTCTTCTTCCTGGATTTCTTCAGTTAAGCACCCAGCTCAGCCTTTTCTCTCAACACTTTAATAGCAATTAGCCCTGTATCCAGTAGTATAAGTTTTCTTTTGAAATCTATGGGGTATTTATAGGTGAGGATCTTTGACTCCTGCCGTGTGGTCCCCACTTGTTGTTATGGAAATTATGAAGATGGAGGGATATTATTCCTTCTATTATGCAATCAGACCGTCAATTCTGCACAACCGTTAGTTGTACACATATCTCCATCCTCTGCTTTTGCGTTGCTCAACTGCATCTTTCGATCGTGAGTTTGCATGCGATGTTTGTTTTTATTATCGCATGCGGTTGAAAGTCAGCTCTATATCGACTATCGCATTGCGTCGTCATTGCGTTAATCGTCTCTTCATTGTTGATTGGCGGGTGCAATGTGACAGAGATGCGTTGATCCGTTCTTCTTAAGCCTTAAGCACAAGCGGTGACTTGGTTTCCTACAAAACAGAGTAAAATCTCCTTTTCTTCCATCTTAAAAATGTTAGTGGGTGTAATTGCGATAATTCATAATTATTGTATTTCGAAGCTAATTTTCATACAATTGATGCATATTTACTATCTTTTGGCTCCAATATCTAGATAAGGCATTATAGATAACTTGTATTTCTATAAGTTATCACTCCCCAGGAATCATAAGGCCTGCTCTTGATGGATCCTGATTCGAAATGAAACTGGTGAAGCTGCAGATGATCCAAACTGCTGGGCAATTTGAAGGAACGTGTGGCGAGGATCCGCACGCCCACCTCCGGAGCTTCATAGAAATCTGCAACACTTTTGTGTTCCCGAATATCTCTACCGAAGAAGTTCGACTAACTCTGTTTCCATTTTCTTTGTGTGATCAGGCAAGAAAATAGGCTTATTCTCTCGAACCGGGAGAGAGAACTTCGTGGGAACAGGTCGTGAAAAATTCATGAAGAAATATTTCCCACCAACTGAGAATGCCAGGAGAAGGAAATTAATAATGAATTATAAACAAGAAACTGACGAATCGCTCAACAATGCTTGGGCGAGGTTTAAGAGGCTGGTAAGAGAACAATGTCCCAATAATAACCCACAAAACAAAAACAAAAAACACAACTATACACAGCACGGCTATCACAAGATGGTATGATTTTATAATCAAGACTGAAGCACGTGCTCTCGCACAGACCGCCTACTGAAATAGCCCAGACAAACACAAAACCAAAAAAACAAAAAAAGAACACAAAAAACCACGAGCAACAATAAGCTGAGTGCTACTCAGATTAGAACAGGACGAATGAGGAGGACCAAAAACCAAAAAAAATAAAATAACTATTGATCAGAGAATTTTCCAAAAATTACCCACAAGGAACAATTGAGCGAGGAGCGATACAAGCCACACACTCTAAATTATAGAAATTAAAAAAGATACGACTGATAATCCGTGAACAATTGGGACCAATCTCGACATCACCTTTCAGAACAACACAAAAATACACAATGTGATGATGAGTATATTGATCACAAACGACCGAACATACGCACACAAATCTAAATATAGCAATATCAACATCAGGGAGCGAAAAAAAGCGGAATGAAGTCAACTCAAATGCTACGCAATATGAAAACGCAAGTTCTATGTATATCTGTCGAGAAACACAAAATGAACTCATTTGAGAATTTGAAGAATGCCTAAGAAAATCCCCAGTCCAAATATGCTTACAATAAAGAACAACCCTATTCCAATATGTAAACCTTGCAGAGTGGAGAAACCACTCCCCAATTATACGCAATGGAACCAAAAAAAATAACAACAACAAAGCTTTATCAAAACACAGAAGTAGGACACAAAAAAAGAGAAGGGGACAGCACTCCGAGATAATTATATTCCAACAAAAACCAAAAAACCAAAGAAAAGAACCAAACGGGACCTCACAAACAGCATATAACCCAACGCTAGCCCACACAATTACGCAAATACACCAACAAATCACTCCGTCCTTAGAGAGCTGTGAAAGCGACAAAAATAACACTCTGCGCCAAAAAAGAAACGAAATCAGCTAGCTTCAGAATCAAAAGCAAACTTCCATCGAAAATCTCAAAATTCAGTTGGGATCAAATAGCGGGATGAGCTATAACAATAGCAGCCGCAAGAGAGCTTTGCCAAGAGCCTCAAGCTGAAGCTTACACACATAACAACACTGGGGGTATAGGGAAGGAACAATGCTTAGCAATCTCCTTGCCAAGCGACAAAATGACTGCGGAAGTAGAAGAGGAACCCATTACGACCAACTTGAATATGGGGACACCGAGGACTCGTTGACTTATAATTCGGAAAAGCCCGAGAAGATGAACCCTGAAGTTGTGTCCACCCCTGAGACTTTAGAATACAAAATAGGAGAAGTCCAGCTACCACCATTCCTGCAAAGATTGAAAAAGAAACAAAATGATGAAGAAAAGATCCCGACAGTGGCAGTAACACAAAATGCTATGACCCCACCAAAAATGTGCGACCCAAGAATCTTCACGATACCATGCTCCATTTGAGGGGTCTACAATGGCAAAGCACTATGTGATCTTGGGGCGAGTATAAATGTAATGCCGCTATCAATCTTCAAACGATTGAATATGAGCAAACTCATGCCCACGACGGAGACTCTCTTACTTGTGGACAAATCTCGAATACATCCTGAAGGAGAGTTGAAAGATGTCACAATCTCAATTGATAAATTCATCTTGCCGGTAGACTTCATCATTTTGGATTATAAAGTGGACGAAGATGTGCCCATCATATTGGGACAACCATTCCTTTCGACCGGTCGCGCTCAAATTGATGTGTGCAAGGGGTAGATTGTGATGAACATTAACGGGGAAAAGCTCCGAATTAAGGCAGTCAAGATTCCAGAGGATAGAGAAAAGAAGAAAAAGCTGCCGTGGATGTAAAAAGTCCAGCTTGTACCGCAAAATAAGCAGTCCCTATGTCACTATGCGATCCAACCTCATCAGGGACGCAATCCTTTTCTATACCCTTTTCCTACATCAATACTTCATGAACTCTCATCACCTTGTTGTTATATGTTATCGCATACTTACAGCTTATCTAAAAAAAAAAAAGTGTGCAATCGTGCTAAAGGATTATGGTAAATGATTTTGCTAACTCTGTTTTTTCTAATATTATTTGACCCTCTCGATGTTTTTCCTACAACGATCGAGGTGAACGATTATGGAGGCGCTACACGAAGATGCAACTACTTAATTTCATCACTGCAATCCAAAGAAAGTAGATCACCCCAAAGCAGGATGCATCAACAAATAATGCGGGCAATAGCGCAAATTTGGGGGTTGTATTTTTCCTTGACTTTATTCCAAATTCTACACTATCACATCGCATTTTAATTTTGAAAATTTTATCACCGCATCCTCTTTGGTTATTGATAACGGGCAGAAATGCACGTTATCATAGTGCTAAGTTCTTAAACAATGTTGGATTGCGTTGATGAAATATGTTAACTTACATCCATTAAGCATCGTTTTCAAGATATTGCGGTCGTATGCATTCAGTACATTAGAACAATTGATTTTTGTATTTTTGTGCAGAATATGCGTTAACGCAATGAAAAGATTGCGATCATAGGAATTCATTGGTCGAGCGCAACTTTACCGCAAGGCTTTTCGTTGATCGTGCTCGCAAACATTCGCCTGAGAAGGATCCCTGCAACTTGGTCAGTGCAACATGGTGGGCGCATCTGAGTGAAAGGCCAATTAAGCGCGAAGGGACAGAAAGCTGATGACAGTCGAATCCAAATTAAGTTGACAGCCGATAATTGTCACAAAGTACGTTCAGTTTTATCGGTGATAATTATTCGGCGCATCAGTCAGGAATTAAAGTTGTCTCATCTATACAACCAAGAGAGAGAAGCCGCCTTTCACCATGGATGTTCTATAAATACCAAGGGCATTCTTCAGAGAAGGGGTTAACCAGTTGATTAGTTCATCGTTTAGTTCACGCTTCTGTTCGTAGTTTCCTTTCCATTTTAAGGGGGAACAAGAGAAGAGTGGTGGCATTGGAGATCGCTCAGGGCAGCTCGAGAAAGAACATTAGGGCGTAAGAGTAGAGAGCGGGCCGACTCTCGCGAGAGTGAGATTATATTTTGAGCACGAGTAGAAACAGTGTAAACGCCTGGCAGCAAGAGATTGCTACCAGGCTCTTTATTCTATACTTGCATTGTTATTCTTTACTTCATCTTCATACGTATACAATGGAAGTTCTATTTCTACATCTGTTCACTCTCTTAATATGCATGAGTAGCTAAACTAGTCAAATGGGTTGAGAAGAACAGCTTGCAATTGTCTTGTTTTATGTTGTGCAAAATACCCTTTAGAGTTATCGAGAGAGATTCTAAAGAAAGAACCTAATGTCTCGAGAGAGCTAGGTTAGAATCTGGACTCGAGAGAGCAAGATTAGAACTACATAAACAAGAGATAGGGACTTAGAGATAAGCTCTATTTGTCAACCTGCATCGCATGACCCCTAGAGATGGGAATGATATTATGTGGTCGCATATTTGTGTGGATGTCATGTTGTCATCGCATAAATAGAAAAAGAGGTTTATGTGTAAACCCTGTAGACTTATCGCATATATCGCATGCGTTCTAGCCTTAAAAGCTGTGGTATTCGCATCGAGAGGTGGTTTACTGCTGTATGCATGTTGCATGATTGCATAGCATGAACGCATTCTAGGGAGTGTTAGTCGAAACCCTTCTCAACTCGTTCACCGCATATTCATCGCATCTCCCGTTTACCAACTCTTTTCAAACTCTACAGCATTTATTTACTTTTCATCAACGCAAACAACAAACTCAACACTTTATTTATTTATCCGATTACCGCAAAGTCTTTATAAAAATTACCAATGCAATTTGTTTTCACAAGTCCCTGTGTTCGACCCTGGACTTACCAGAAAACTCAGAGGAATTTACACTTGAATTCCGCTGGGGAAACTTGAGTTCACAATGCAAATCCATCAACGCATATCATCCATATTTCCACTTCATAAAAACAAGCATTAAGTTTTATCATCGCATCCTCTTTGTTTACCGCAATCATTTAACTTTGATCAATTTAGTAAGTCACCACATGCTTTCTCTTTGCCAATTATGATTTCAATGATGAAACACATGATTCTATTTTTTCGTATACACTAGAGTCAAATTAATTTTAGGACAGTCACCTCATGAAATATTTCTAGAAGTTAGTGGTTTGCTAGCTTTCTTTCAAACTGGCCCTTTACCAAACTTCCTAAGAACAACACATGACTTCTTTCACTCTTTTGGCAATGAGGACATTGTCGCGTTTCAAATTTGGGGGTGAGGTATTTATTTTCAACCTTGCTATTTTTAGCTCTATAAAAAAAATCATAACGTTGCGATCAGATCCTACTCGTAGTTGGATGTCCGCATGACACTGTAAACACAAGTTTGATGAATGTTTCTATCTTAGGCATACACAAAGCGATATATGATGATATGTGATACTACTTCTAGATAGCGTTATTAATGAATGTTCTTATAGTATGCTGTGTATTGTCACAAGTTTTCTTGCATTGATACCAAGTATAATTTCACTGCAAGTTTTTCGGTGTGATCCGAGGTCGAACACAGGGACTCTTTTAGGTCATTGCGTTATGTTTGTGATACATGCGACCAAGGGTTTTTCAATTTATAAAAGAATTTGTGTACAAGAAATTAAACATGCGATAAAGTAAAGTAAAGTGGTAAAAATGCAATAATGACATAAATTGCATTAAAGTAAATCTAAGCTAAAATGATATAAGATACAGGTTTCATGATACAAGATACTGAGGTCAAGGCTGGCTGTGAAGATCATGCAAAGATCGTGTTATGCGGTGACAAGTCTTATGTATGAAGCACAAACAAAAAAGATAATTAATACAAACATCGCAAGTTTCTTAATTGTGTTAAAGATCTAAGTACGGTTCCACTTTTCCATTGGCGTACACCTCTCGATGCTCGGCCATGTTCCTATGGTGAAACAGGGACGAACGTAATGAACGCAAGGTTGCTTCCATCTCTGGAAGTACTACTCGCTTTAGTTAACACATTCTTTTAACCTTCTCTCGACATATCAGAATCACATCTTCACTTCTTCTCTCGTAGGTGAAGATGTCGTCTAGCATGCCTTAGCTAAACGCATTTATCTCTTTATCACAAATTAAGTTATTTGTTTAATCCATATTAATTACCAAGGTATTAAGAAAACATCATGAAGAAATCGATAAATGGAGGAATGGAAATAGACAGATAAGTGGAAATGGAAATGATCGAGACATTCAATAACACTATTTAGCGTCTGATACTTGATTTGTGAATGAAGAGATTAAGAAGATGAAATACACTTGATGAAAATAGAGTTAGAAACAAATACAAATAAGTGCCAATGTCTTAGTGCCGATCTGGATGGAGATTTGCTTGCCGGTGTGGATGGATCGTACAGAAGGATGAGCTTCCCTTTCAGGCTTGCTCAACTGGTAGTAGGGATCTAAGCACAAAGCTTCACGGCGAGGATCTTGCAGAATCGCACTGAGACTCACCTCTCGGCCTTGTCTCTTCTCTTCCCAGATTTCTTCCAATCAGTACTCAGCTTGGCCTCTCTCTCAATAATCCAGTAGCAATTAGCCCTCGTATCAATTATACCCGTATCCAGTATCTCTTCTCTGAATTCTATGAGGGTATTTATAGGTGAAAAGCTTTGACTCTTGGCTTGTGGACCCCACTTCTTGTTATGGAAATTTCGAAAATGGAGGAATAAATATTCTTTCTGTTATGAAATCAGATCATCGAATCTGCACAATGGTTAATTGTACACATGTCGCAATCTTCTGCCTTTCCATTGCTCAGCTGCATCTTTACACATCGGTTGCTCACATGCGGTGTTGTTTTTATTACCGCATGCGGTTGAAATTCAGCTCTGGATCGACTGTCGCATTGTGTTGTCATTGCATTAATTATCTCTTCATTATTAATTGATGGGTGCTATGTAACAGAGATGCGTTGTTCAATTTCTCGTTGACCCTTGATCGCAAGCGGTGACTTCGTTTCCTACAAGACAGAGTAAAAAATATCCTCTTTAACCATCTTGACGATGTTAGTGGGTGTAATTGCGATAATTCATAATTATTGTATTTTTTAGCTAATTTTCATACAATCAATGCATATTCCTTCTCTTTTGGCCTCAATATCTAGATAAGGCAGCATAAATAACTTGTATTTCTACAAGTTATCAAACATACGTGGGGGCAAGCCAAAGTGAAGGTAGGAATCATGGTCAACGCATAAAAAAATGACCACAACACCGCTGCCAAATGGGTATGAGTTTAGTCTAAGAAAGAGCTCTTTGCTCGTAGTTGGATATCTGCATGACACACGTGGTGGCAAGCAAAAATGAAGGCGAGGCACTTGGATCAGCGCAAGGTCAGAGAGAGAAAAAAATAATGCTTAAAAGAATGCAAGGATAAAAATTATTTAACATCCCAGTGAAAAAGTTATTTTGAAATAAATCATGCGATGTCCTAGAATCTAGTAAAGTCTTTTTGAAGGTTAAACTTACGGTCCCTAAATTTTAGAAATATTTTAAGAAGAGACTTGAATAAGAATTAAGGAAGTTTTGGGTGTATAGGATTTGAATAAGGCATCCTTGAGGAATCTAGGAAAAGAGATTGCGGTCGACTATCTAAAGGAAATCTTTAGCTTATGCTTGAGGACAAACATTGTTTAAATTTGGGGGTGTGATAATGGGCATAGATGCACATTATTACAGTGCTAAGTTATTAAACAATGCATGTTTGCATTGCTAAAATATATAAGATTATGTCCAAAAGCATTAAGTTCATAACATTCTCGTCGCATGAAAATAGTTAACTTTTGTATTTTTGTGTAGAATATGCGTTGATGCAAGGCGTAAAATGTGATCACAAGAAAGCAACGTTTGAGTGCAGCATTATAACAAGGCTTTGCAGTGATTTGTGCTCACAAATATTTGCCTTGTTCTTAGTTTTTCTTTTATTTAAAAGGTGGAAGCGAGAGAAGCGAGATTGTGCTGAGAGATCATTCCGGTGAACTTGGAAGAGTACCGGAAGCGTCAAGATCAGAGGGAGGGCCAACGCGTGTGGAAACAGGAATATCTTTTGAACAGAATAGAGTTAATAGTGTAAAAGCCTTGGGAAGCGAGGGATTGCTACCAGGCTCTCTATCCTTATCTTTCATTGTCATTTTGTACTTGAACTTATCTATAGAAATGAAATTTACTTCTTTATAACTGTTCACTCTCTGTTTATTACGCATAAGTAGCTAAATCTGTCGAATGGGTTGAAAAGCACTTAGCTAGCATAACTGGGGGCTTTCATTGTGATTATCTTGTATTATGTATGCGTCATTCGTCCATTAGAGATACTCGGGAGGGTAGTCTAAGGATAGAATCTAGGATTGGAAATGTCATGTTAGAATATAGGCTCGGGAGAGTTAGATTAGAATGCATAATAAAGAGATAGGAGCTTAGGAATAGGCACTGTTTGCTATTAATGCATCACATGCATCCTAGATATAGGTTATGAGTGTATGCGGTCACCTTATCTTTGTATGCATCTTGCATCATCACATAGGTAAAAAGTAGAGACTTAGGAATAAGCTCTATGGACATTATCGCATTCATCGCATGCGTTCGAGAACTAGGAGCACCGCATTTGCATTGGAAAATGATTTGTTGTCGCATGAGTGTAGCATGATTGCATAGTTTGAACGCATTTCTAGAAGCGCTAGCTAAAGACCTTCTTAACCCGTTCCTCCGCCTCTTCAGTGTATTTACCGCATAATCAATCTTTTCTCAAATCTGCTGCATACTTTTTATACCGCAAACAACAACCCAAAACAACTCTTTGATTTATTGGTTACCGCAAAGTCTTCTTAAAAATTATCACCGCATACCATTTTCCCTAGTCCCTGAGTTCGACCCTGGACTTACCAGGAACCTAAGCGGGATTTATACTTGGATTCTACTGAGAAAACTTGTTGCTCAATGCATTTCCATCACCGTAATTCATTTCATAATTTCACCACATAAAATAACGCATCAGGAACTCACTCCTTTCCTGAAGTAGGGATAAATAGAGAGATTGCTCCCTTAAGGGCTGATTTCGGGGCTTTAACATAGTGGCCACAGCTTCTCTTTGGAAGAGAATACTTAGTCATAGTAGGACTATGACTTATGTTCATTATAGGGATCAGTGGTACTTAAGGAGACGGATGTAACTACAGGGGCATAATAGTTATTGGCCCAACTGTACTTACGAGCAATCTGTGAAGGGTTGTCATACTTCTGATTGGTTAAGATGGACACATAATATATCTGTGGTAAGGAGAGTTCAGTTGTCGGTCTTTAGTGAAGTGCTTGGCAGTTAACGGATGGTGGATCCTGTGACTAAAGAGTTTAGTCAGTTATTCAAGCACCATTGGAGCTTCGAGCTACAGGTCCATAAGGTCCCTTTAGTAGCTCAATGGATTCAGTTGAGGATAAGTTCTTGGTGTTGATTTGAAATGTTCAAACTAAAAAGAGGTTATTTTGATTATATATGATATAATCAGTATGATGTATGAGATACATCTAGTGGAGGACTAATGTAAATGCATTTACATTAAGCACCATGGAATAGAAAAAGAACTATGGTTTCTATGTTTCATGAGATGCAATATTAAAACTATAGGTTATAAATAGAGTATGATAAGTTGGCTGTCATTTATATTTATAATAAGATTAATTATTAGATAATTAATTATATTTCTTTAATAACCAATTGAGTGGGTGGTTATTGGTGATTCATGGTAACCATGAGTTAAAAGGAAATTTTTTTTCCTAATTTTAGTAAGTATTGAAATGTTTTTACAAATGTTGAAAAATTATTTTGAGTTTTCTCTCGGTAAAAAGAAACTCACGGTGCTTGTCAAGTAAATACCGATTTACTAAGTGACAGCGTGTTTTAGTAAACGATCGTGTATGGTTTTGTAGGTGACAGATACCGAGCTAAACGATTGCATAGCTTTTGCTAGACGACCGCTTAGCTTTAGCTAAACGATTGAGCATCGACTTATATGATAGATCTCTGCCATCTCCCACTTGCCCAGTTGTGTACACGATCGGTTCCTCCTTCGTCTGCCTCATTCCAAGTCCGAACAGAGCCCACCCTCTAGATTCTCTCATCGAGAATACCAAGGTAACCTTCTTGGTGGTGTCATACTCAACTTGAAACCGTCGAGGTTTTGTGGAGGCCGTTCATGTTGCTGAGGAGTTCGTGACGAAGGCAATCGTTGAGGACGAGTACGAAGTGTTCGTGCAGAGTTGCGGTCGTTTTGTTCGAGTGTTTGAGGTTCTTGTGTTTGAGCATTCATGAGCAAGGTGCATGGAGACGAGTCGACAAACGTTCGTATCGTTTATCCTTGATCATTAGTTATTCATGTTGTAATTTCTATATTAATTGTATAACTGTATGTTTCTGTATGACTGTAATTTGTAACCTTCATTGATGATTGTAATTTGGAATGATCTTATTTCCGCTATTCATGGAAATTTCGGATTTTATTTCCTTCATGTATAAGATCAGACCATGAAATAAGTCACTCTTACTTTATAACATTGTTTATTATTTAAGACTGACTATTTCAAAGCAATGACCTAGGTAACTTGACCTTAATCCTGAGCTAACTATGAACTCCTATTTATTCAGGATTATCCTTAGATTTGTATAGGTGAGGGTGATACTTGATAACTTGTAGAAATACAAGTTATTTGTGCTGTCTTATCTAGATATTGCGGCCAAAAGAGAAGGAATATGCATTGATTGTATGAAAATTAGCTTAGAAATACAATAATTATGAATTATTGCAATTACACCCACTAACATAATCAATATGGTAGAAGGGGATATTTTTACTCTATTTTGCAGGAAACCAAGTCACCGCTTGCGATCAAGGCTCAACGAGAAATTGAACAATGCATCTATGTTACATTGCGCCTGTCAATCAACAATGAAGAGACGATTAACGCAATGATGGTGCAATGCGATAGTCAATCCCGAGCTGAATTTCAACTGCATGCGGTAATAAAAACAACACCGCATGCAAGCAACCGATCGAAAGATGCAGCTGAGCAACCAAAGGCGGAGGATTGCGACACGTGTACAACTAACCATTGTGCAGATTTGATGGTCTGATTGCATAACAGAAAGAATATTTATTCCTCCATCTTCAGAATTTCCATAACAAGAAATGGGCTCCATAAGCCAAGAGTCAAAGCTTTTCACCTATTATACCCCATAGAATTCAGAGAACATATACGGATACAGGTATAATTGATACGAGGGCTAATTGCTACTGATTATTAAGAGAGAGGCTGAGCTGAGTACTGATCGAAGAAATTTGGAAAAGAGAAGAGACAAGGCCGAGAGGTGAGTCTTAGTGCAATTCTACCAGATCCCCACCGTGAAGCTCTGTGCTTTAGATCCCTGCTACCAGTTGAGCATACCTGAGAGGGAAGCTCATCCTTCCGCACGATCCATCCACACCGGCAAGAAAATCTCCATCCAGATTGGCGCTAAGAAGTTGGCGCTTATTTGTATTTGTTTGTAACTCTATTTTCATCAAGTGTATTTCATCTTCTTAATCTCTTCATTCACAAATCATGTATCAGACGCTAAATAGTTTTATTGAATGTCTCGATCATTTCCATTTCCACTTCTCTGTCTATTTCCATTCCTCCATTTATCGATTTCTCCGTGAAGTTTTCTTAATACCTTAGTAATTAATATGGATTAAACGAGTAACTTAATCTGTGATAAATAGATAAATGTGTTTAGCTAAGGCATGCTAGACGACATCTTCACCTGCAAGAGCAGAAGTGAAGATATCATTCTGATCTATCGAGAGAAGGTTAGAAGAATGCATTAACTAAAGTGAGTAGTACTTCCAGAGATGGAAGAAACCTTGCGTTCATTACGTTCGACCCTGTTTCACCACAAAGATGTGGGAACATGGCCGAGCACCAAGGGAAAAGCAGAAACGTACTTATATCTTTAACGTAATTAAGAAGCTTGCGATGTTTTTATTAATTATATTTTCTATTTTTGCTTCGTACATAAGACTTGTCAACACATTACACGATCTTTGCATAATCTTCACAGCCAGCCTTGACCTCAGTATCTTGTATCATGAAACCTGTATCTTGTATCATCTTAGCTTAGATTTACTTTAACGCAATTTATGTTATTATCACATTTTTACTGCTTTACTTTACTTTATCTCATGTTTAATTTCTAGTACGCAAATTTTTTTATAAATTGAAATACCCCTGGTCGCGTGTATCACAAATATAACGCAATAACCTAAAACAGTCCCTGTGTTCGACCTCGGATCACACCGAGAAACTTGTGGTGAAATTATACTTGGTTTCAACGCAAGGAAACTTGTGACAACACACAGCATACTACAAGAACATTCGTTAATAACACATATCTATAAGTAGTATCACATATCATCATATATCACTATGTGTATGCCAAATATAGAAACATTAATCAAATTGCATTTACAATACGAAAACTTCGGGTGTAGGATACCGAATAGTAAGCCATGGCTATGGGATGCCCTAGTTTATTGTATTTTTCTATAAAACTCAGAAACTAAGTCTTATATATTGATATATCAGTTACCACTGGAGTTTTAGTCCAACTAGATGTTTGTTGGGTTTTATGTCCTAAAACTCATGGTTTGTAAATAATAGAACTTATTTTAAAAATTCAATAAGTTGTTATTGAATAGATGTTTTGCTTAATAGAAATCCAATAAACCTAAAAGTCCTTTGACTATTATATGAGTTCTTGAACTTTATGTGGAGACATAAAAGTGGATCAGGTTGGAGTAAATAGTCAAGATGATCTATAGTACATGGATAAGGTTGGGTGCCTTATTTTGGTAACACTATTGGATGCAGCCTACTTTGTAGTTGTTACAAAGAGTTGTAAAGTGCTACAAACGAAGTGATCCTAATTCGTACATGTTATGACATGAGGAATGGGGGCGTCCTATGCAAAAGGGTTTGTACAAGATTGGACCACGAAATTAGTCACTCTTACTTTATAACGCCGTTTACTGTTTAAGACTACTTATTTAGAAGCGATGACTTAGGTAACTTGACCTTAATCCTGAGCTAACTATGAACTTCTGTTTATTCGGGATTATCCTTAGATTTGCATAGATGAGGGTTGGCTCAACGGCCCCGAATCGATAAACTCCCATTTTAGGGGTAAGACTGGATAGATAGCTAGGGACATAGGGTGCAAGAAGGAATTCACTCCTACCCGCTGTTAAGGATAGTAGAGAGGTTGTTCCCTTAAGTGTTGATTCTGGGTCTTGAACAAGGGGCCCACCCTCTCATTGGCCTAAGAGAGACTTGATTTGTTGGATCACAAATTATTGATCATTAAAGGAATCAGTGGAACTTAAGGAACAAGAGGTAATCTTAAAGGTAAAAAAAAGATTTGACCCAGCTGTTATTACGAACAACCTGTGAAGGGTTAACTTACTAATCATGGTTAACTTTCCCAGCGCCATGACTCACCTTATGGCGGACATTTCGAAGGTCAATGCACAGAAACAAAAGTCTTACAAAGCACGTATTATTCGCTGACTCTATTCAAGGATGCGCGAGACTATTCGATGAAATGCGACAAGTGCCAACGCATGGGAAACATTTCGTGGAAGAATGCAATGCCGATGAATATTATATTGGAATTGGAAATTTTCGACGTGTGGGGCATTGACTTCATGGGACCATTTTCACCATCAAATGGTCATAAGTACATTCTGTTGGCTGTCTATTATGTCTCCAATTGGGTTGAAACGGTATCATGCGTTGCAAACGATGCGACGATAGTCTCCAGATTCTTACGAAGAAACATTTTCACTCGTTTTGGCACCCCACGTGCCATAATAAGTGTTGAAGGCTCCCACTTCATCTATGGCATCATCAACAAACTGCTGCTCAAGTACAATATCCACCATAAGGTCACCACCACATATCATCCACAGACAAACAGCCAAGCCGAGGTGTCTAATAGGGAAATCAAACTGATCCTAGAAAAGGTGGTGAATCCTTCACGTAAAGATTGGGCCATGAAGCTTGACGATGCCTTATGGGAATATAGGACTACCTATAAAACACCGATAGGCATGTCCCTGTATGCATTGGTGTTTGGGAAGTGATAACTTGTAGAAATACAAGTTATTTATGCTGCTTTATTTAGATATTGCAGTTAAAAGAGAGAAAAGTTGTGTCAATTGTATGGAAATTAGCTAAGAAATACAAGAATTATAAATTTCCATCAATACACCCATTGACACCATTGCGATGGTAGAAGAGAATATTTCAAGTCTGTTTTATAGGAAATCAAGTCACCGTATGTGTTCATGGCTCAAGAGAAAAGCTCAATGCATCTACGTCGCATTGCGCCCATCATTCAAGAATGAATAGATGATCAACGCAATGACGGCGCATGCGACAATCGATCAAGAGTTAAGCGATCAACGCAACTTTAACCGCATGCGGTAATAAAAAACAACGCCTGTCTCTTATACACATCTAGATGTGTATAAGAGACAGGTATTTCATCGCTTGCGCCCATCATTCAAGAATGAATAGATGATCAACGCAATGACGGCGCATGCGACAATCGATCAAGAGTTAAGCGATTAACGCAACTTTAACCGCATGCGGTAATAAAAAATAACACCGCATGCGGGCAAACGATCGAAGATGCAAAAAAGCAACGCAATTGCCGAGGATTCAAACACGTGTTCAACTGACCGTTGTGCATTTCTGATGGGATTGATCCCGTAACAGAAGGAATTTTCATTCCACAATTTTCGGAATTGCTATAACAACAAATGGGGTCCAAAAGTCATAGAGTCAAAGCTGAGCTTATAAATAGCCTCTGAAATTCCATTGCAAGATATACTAGATACGAGCATATTTTTATATTTGTATATTGAGAGAGAGACTAGTCTGAAGAGTCTGATCGGAGTAGATCTGGGAAGATTTAAGAGACAAGGCTGAGAGGTGAGTTTCAGGGAAAATCCTTTCAATCCCCACCGTGGAAGCTCTGTACTAAGGTAACTTCTATCGGACGAGCAAGCCTGAAAGGGAAACTCTTCTCTCCATCCACTCCATTCGCCGGCCAGCAAATCCAACGTCCAGATCTGTGTCAAGACATTGGCACTTTTCTGTATTTGTTTCTATCTCCTTATCTTCAATTGTATTCATCTTCTTAATCTCTATCATTCACAGCATGTATCAGATGCTAAATATTAGTATTGAATGTCATGATCATTTTAATCTCCATCTTTTTGTCTATTTTCGTTCCTCCATTAATCGCTTTCTCCATGATGTTTTCTTAATCCCTTGGTAATTAGCATGAATTAAACAAGTAAATTAATTTGTGCTAAGAAAATAAATATGTTTAGCTAAAGCATGCTAGACGGCATCTTCACCTGTGAGAGCAGAAGTGAAGATGCCATTCCTCCTGTGGAAGAATGCGTTAACTAAAGTGAGAAGTACTTCCAGAGATGTAAGCAACCTTGCGTTCATTACGTTCATCCCTGTTTCACCACAGAGATGTGGGAACGCGGCCAATCACCGAGAGGTGTACGCAACGGAAAAGAGGAACTGTAGTTATATTTTTAACGCAATTAATGAACTTGTGATGTTTATATTAATTACCCTTTCTATTTCTGTTTCATACATAAAGATTTGCCACCACATAACATGACCCTTGGTCTTCACAGTCAGTCTCAAACTCAGTATCATGTATCAGTATCCTGTATCTTGTATCATAAAAGCTTAGGTTTACTTTTATCTCATTTTATTTTATTATTGCAACTTTACTTTACTGCATAACTTTACTTTACCACAACTTTAAATACTTATATAAACAAATTTTATTAATTGAAAAACCCCCCGTCGCATATATCATGAATGTAATGCATTAACTACGCAATCCTTGTGTTCGACCTCGGATCATTCCGACAAACTTGTGGTGGAATTATACTTGGTTTCAACGCAAGGAAACTTGTGACAACGCATAACA
Organism: Benincasa hispida; assembly: GCF_009727055.1. NCBI lineage: Eukaryota > Viridiplantae > Streptophyta > Magnoliopsida > Cucurbitales > Cucurbitaceae > Benincasa > Benincasa hispida. The sequence goes on along the minus strand of NC_052356.1, from coordinate 49,138,772 downwards.
TGCTACAAGCATTCCATTAATAATGCATACATCTAGAAGTAGCATCGCATAAAGTCTGAATATGCCTAACACAGCATCCACATTCCATTTCCATCTTCCAAGTCATCAAGTTTATGGCAGCATGAGCTTGTATGGTCCATCATTCATCACTATCCATATGCTTATTTAGAATCATCGCATCATTCCATGCATTATTTAGAATCATCAAAATTATGCCTGTCAAGTTGATGGCACCATTGTCAGGGATTGGTAACGGTTATTGTTGAGTATGTTTGTGATATTTTACAAGACATATCTCTTTGTACTGGCTGTTCATCGTAGTGAGCAGCCTGACAGTTTATGAGTACTGAGACTGGCCCAGAGATCGAGCGTACATTTCACGCACGAGCACGCCAGAACTGAGCGAGGAGAAAGAAGGCCAACATGGCAGATAATAATCATGACAATGTGGCTCCCGTAGGAAATCAAGGGATGGGACGGCCAGTGCAAGATCCAGTTTTCCTTGCTGCTGACTGTAACATTCAGATAAAGAACTATGCGGCCCCCAATCTGTATGATTTTTTGCCCAAAATTTCAAGGTCGATCATTGAGGAGAACACAAGATTCGAGATCAAACAGGTCATGCTCCAAATGATCAAGAATGCAGGGTAGTTTGGGGGTCTACAAGGTGAGGACCCACATGCCCACCTGACGAGCTTCGTTGAGATGTGCGGTAACTTCTCTACACCTGGCGTTACCCCTGAAGGTATCAGATTATATCTCTTCCCTTACACATTGAGGAATGAGGCCAAGAGGTGGGCTTATTCACTAGAGCCAAATGAGATTACTTCATGGGATCAGCTGGTGGAGTGATTTATTGATAACTTGTAGAAATACAAGTTATTTATACTGCCTTATCTAGACATTGCGGCCAGAAGATAGTAAATATGCGTCAATTGTATGAAAATTAGCTTCGAAATACAATAATTATGAATTATCGCAGTTACACCGACTAACATCTTTAAGATGGAAGAAAAGGAGATTTTACTCTATTTTATAGGAAACCAAGTCACTGCTTGCGCTCAAAGCTCAATAAGAACTAATCAACGCATCTCTGTCACACTGTGCCCGTCAATCAACAATGAAGAGACGATTTATGCAATGACGACGCAATACGATAGTCGATCCAGAGCTGACTTTCAACCGCATGTGGTAAGAAAAACAAACGCCACATACGAACTCACGATCGAAAGATGCAGTGGAGCAATGCAAAAGCGGAGGATGGAGACACATGTACAACTAACGGTTGTGCAGAATTGATGTTCTGATTGCATAACAGAAGGAATAATATCCCTCCATCTTTGAAATTTCCATAACAACAAGTGCGGACCACAAGGCCAAAGTCAAAGATCCTCACCTATAAATACCCCATATATTTCAAAAGAAAACTTATGCTACTAGATATGGGGCTAATTGCTGCTAAAGTGTTGAGAGAAAAGGCTGAGTTGGGTGCTTAACTGAAGAAATCCAGGAAGAAAACGAGACAAGGTAGAGAGGTGAGTCTCAGTTCTATTCTACCGAATACCTGCCGAGAAGCTCTGTGCTGAGAACCCTGCTACCGGTTGAGCAAGCCTGAGAGGGAAGCTTATCCATCCATCTGATCCATCCAATCCGGCAAGCAGATTTCCACCCTAATTGGTGCCAAGACGTTGGCGCTTGTTTGTATCTGTTCTATCTTTTTTCAACATTGTATTTCACTTTCTTTATCTCTTCATTCACATACCATGTATTAAACACTTAATAGATATATTAAATGTTTCGATTACTTTCATATTCCATTTTCTATCTACTTCCGTTCCTCCGTGAATCACTTTCTCCATGATGTCTTTCTTAATCCCTGTTAGTTAATATGAATTAAACGAGTGCTTAACTTGTGTCAAAGAGATAACTGCATTTAGCTAAAGCATGCTAGACGACATCTTCACCTGTGAGAGCAGAAGTGAAGATGCCATTCTGATCTATCGAGAGAAGGTTGGAAGAATGCGTTGACTAAAGCGAGTAGTACTTCCAGACATGGAAGCAACCTTGCATTCATTACATTCGTCTCTGATTCACCACAGACATGTGGGAGCGCTGTCGATCACTAAAAGGTGTACACCAAGAGAAAAACGGAACCGTACTTATAACTTCAACACAATTAAGAAACTTGCACTGTTTATATTAGTTATCTTTCTCTTTCTGTTGTACATAAGACTTGCTGCCGCATTCCATGCTCTTTGCATAACCTTCACAGCCAACCTGGACCCCAGCATCTGGTATCATGAAGCCTGTATCTTGTAATATCTAGCTTAGGTTTACTGTACTTATTTTATTATCGCATTTTACTGTTTTCCTTTACTTTACTGCAATTTTGCATACTTGTACAAAACACTTTCTAAAGAATTAAAAACCTTGTCGCATATACCACGAACATACCACAATAACCTTAAACAGTCCCTGTGTTCGACCTCGGATCACATCGAGAAACTTGTGGTGGAATTACACTTGGTTCCAATGTAAGGAAAATTGTGACAACGCAAAGCATACTACAAGAATATTCGTAATTAATGCATACCCATAAGTAGTAATGCATATTTGTATCAGCGCATTAGGGTATTTATAGGAGCAGATCTTTGACTCCGGCCTTGTGGTCCCCACTTGATTGTAATGGTAATTCTAGAGATGGAGGGATTTTATTCCTTCTGTTATCCAATCAGACCATAAATTCTGCACAACTGTTAGTTGTACACGTGTCTCAATCTCTCGCTCTTACATTGCTCAGTTGCATCTTTCGATCATAGGTTTGCATGTGGTGTTTGTTTTTTATTACCGCATGCAGTTGAAGCATAGCTCTGGACCAACTGTCGCATTGCGCCGTTACTTTAGTAATCACATTTTCATGGTTGATCTACGGGCACAATGTTATAGAGATGCGTTGATTAGTTTCTCATGAGCCTTGAGCACAAGCGGTGACTTGGTCTCCTGCAAAACAAGGTAAAGTTTGGCTTGTCCTCCATCTTTTTGGCATTAGTGGGTGTAATTGTAAACATTTATAATTATTGTCATACTAGGTTAATTTTCATACAATTGGTGCATAATTACTAACTTTTGGTCACAATATCTAGATAAGGAGGCATAAATAACTTGTATTTCTACAAGTTATCACACCCCCAAATTTAGATATATGCTTGTCCTCAAGCATATATTCTACTAAGGCAATCATGCTCTATTCCTATCCTATATTTCTGTGATGATTGGTTGCTCTGAATGTTACACTTAGGCACATTACCTGACATCGCACTTTCCTTCTATCCTTGCTAATTCTTAGCAAGCCTTACTTTATTCTTCTATGTAACAAAATTCTGCTCAAAGACACTTTCGAGTTTTCAAAATAGAAAGTGTATCTCTTCTTTATGAAAACAACTTGATGTATATATATGTGGTGAGCAAAACTTTGCGTCTTTTATTCACTTAGAGACAGTTGTCCCCACGGGTGTCATGCGAACATCCAACTACGGAAGTGTGCTAGTTCTAACTTTAACTCATGATAATCAGAGGAGTTGTCCCTTGCATACTTTTTTGTTTTGGTTTATACATCGTTGTTCTTGGAAACCCACCTTCATTTTGGCTTGCTCCTACGGGTGTCATACGAACATCCAACTACAAGTAGGCTCCTTTCACAACTAAACTCTAATCAGGTTGGGAACAGTTTTGTAATTTTCCCTTGCGCTGACATTGGAGTTTTGCAAAAAAAAAATTTTTTTTTTACACGAAAATGGATGCATTTTCTGAAATACTACATACTTCTAAGTTCATCTACTCAGACCTTCCCCACCCCCAAATTTAAAGATGAGCAAGGTCCTCATTGTGTTGTTTGGATAGACTAGACAAACACTTAGAAGGAAATTCCAAAAAGAAGGTTTAAGCAGGATTTTGAAAGATAAAAGGTAAAGTACTACTAAACCTTAGAATTAACTAAGTGTTAGTCATAATTTACTAAGTACAGGAAATGTTTCTAAGTGTAAACATATAATACATCATAGCAACACAATGAAGATCGTAAAAATACAAGAGTAAAAATATAGCAAAGATTAACAAAGAAAGATAAAGAAAGAGGCATAGGCAAGGAGTAGGGTGAATTATGTTCTTTGATTGTATTGACTATTAACAGAGTATGCGAATATATTACAAATGGTCGCATTACAAAAAAAATTTTCTCATGCCTGTACAAGAGTCAAAGAATTTGGTAAAGTTACAATTTGAATCAGAAGGGTGCATGATTTGCAATTCATGTCATGCTTCCAATAAATGCAGATAGATTTTTGCTGAGGATGGGCAACACGCATACATCCCCGCAGCACACCCCTTAACTAAATACATTTCTAGAGGATACCTCAATATAGTGCATTTAACTAAGGCTGGGCAAAGGACGCATATGTGCGTAACACACCCCTCACCACAATGTATTTGGGTGTATTAGATGCATATCTCCTCTTCTTTCTTACTTACTACACCCATCCTCTCGTTATATGCCAGTTTATTTTCCTCTCTTCCTAATGCAAGTTGAAAAGGGTCTTGTGGTGATTTATCGATCATTCACAAAGTCATGCGCCCACACTACTACATTTAACTAATGGAAACATATACAACTTCTAGAACATTAAAGACTAATCCTACTAAACAGTGATCACAAAATGAAACAAACGGTAAAAGAAAGCTGTAAAGAAAGTAAGTAAACATAGATGGGAAGGCCGACTGAAAGAAGTTCTCAAAATTACCGCAATCGCCTTCCCTGCAAGCATTTTAATCCTGCTTGCCTAAATCAATGGTGTCCATACGTCGATCGAAGTCGCCCCCATAGTAGGGTTTGATCTGTTGAGCATTGACTTCGAATGCACTGCTCCCATCCAACGTTGTTAATTCCACTGTGGCATGGGGAAAGACGATCATGTTCTGAAATGGCCCGGACCAACGAGATTTCAACTTTCTAGGGAACAGTCGCAGACATGCGTTGAGTAGCAATACCTGTCAGTCACAAACGTGCATTGAATAGCAATACCTGTTGACCTTTGGTGAATATCCGGTCGTTTATGCAGTCATCATGCTATTTTTTCATTTTCTTCTTATATATCTTGGCATTTTCCTAGGCATCCCTTCGCCATTCGACCAACTAATTCAATTGTAACTTCTGGACTTTCCCCACACTGGCTAAATCAAACTTCAGCTTCTTGCATGCCCACATTGCCTCGTGTTCCAACTCGAGCAGCAGATGACAAGCTTTTTCAAAGACCAAGGCATACGGAGACATGCCAATTGGTGTTTTGTAGGTCGTCCTATAAGCCCATAGTGCCTCGTCAAGCTTTGGTGACCAATCTCTTCTAGCAGTATTAACCACCTTCTCCAAGATCGTTTTGATCTCTTTGTTAGAGATCTCTGCCTGCTCATTACTCTGTGGGTGATAAGCAATTGCCACTCGATGGCTGACGTTGAATTTTGTCAACAGGTTAGCAATTATGCGGTTGATGAAGTGAGAGTCGTCATCGCTGATTAAGGCACGTGGCGTTCCATAGCGCGCAAAAATATTCTTCTTCAAAAACTTTGCCACAGTGGTTGCGTCATTCTTGGCACATGCAATGGCCTCAACCCATTTTGATACATAATCAACCACAACCAAAATATATTGATGACCTTCGGATGGTGAAAAAGGGCCCATGAAGTCAATTTCCCATACATCAAATAATTAAACTTCTAAGATTGACGTCAATGGCATTTCATTTTTTTTGGACATATTCCCTATCCTTTGGCACCTGTCGCATTGCACAACATGAGCATGGGCATCCTTGAACAGAGTTGGCCAAAAGTAGCCGCACTGTAAGACTTTTGCTGCAGTCCTTTGCCCCCCAAAATGTCCTCCATATGGGGACTCATGACAGAGTTCTAAAATGCTCTTGGCTTCGTGATCAAGAAGGCATCGACGTATTATATCATCAGGTTCTTGTCGATATAGAAATGGATCGTCCCATAAATAAAATTTTGCATCATGTCTTAGCTTCTTCTTCTGCTGGCGGGTATAATCATCTGGTAGTTGACCACAAACTATAAAGTTTACTATGTCCGCATACCAGGGAACATTAATGCCTACCACCATCGGCAGCTCATCGGGGAATCTTTCCTCAATATATTTTTCTGTCCCTTGAACCTTGTAATTTTCCAGTCTTGACAAATGATCTGTGACTTGGTTCTCGGTGCCCTTCCTATCTTTAATTTCCAGATCAAACTCTTGCAGGAGCAATACCCACCGTATCAATCTTGATTTTGCATCCTTCTTCGTCATTAGATATTTAATCACAAAGTGATCTGTATACACCACCACATTTGTCCCGATCAGGTACTGTCGAAACTTCTCCAGTGCAAATACCACTGCAAGCATTTCTTTCTCTGTGGTCGTATAGTTCTCCTGTGCGTCGTTCAATGTTTTACTCGTATAATAAATGGGATGCAAAACCTTTTCCCGGCATTGACACAAAACTACGCCCACAACATATCCGCTAGCGTCACACATCAATGCAAAGGATTGCGTCCAATCTGGCATAACCAAAATCAGAGTAGAGATAAGTGCATCTTTTAATGTGTTAAATGCTTTAGTGCAGGCATTATCAAAATTGTACTCGCGGTCAACTTCGAGAAGTGCACTAAGGGGTCTTGCGATTTGAGAGAAATTGTGAATAAATCTTCTATAAAATCCCACGTGACCCAGAAAGCTCCTTAGTGTTTTTACATTCACTGGTGGTGGTAATTTGGAAATTGCGTCAATTTTTTGCTTGATCAACTTCCAATCCTGTCTTGAAGATTTTGTGACCCAGAACTATTCCTTCCTCTACCATGAAGTGGCATTTTTCCCAATTCAGTACAAGATTTGTTTCCACGCATCTCTTCAAGACATTATCAAGGTTGGTCAAACAGGAGTCATAGTTACTGCCGAAAACTGAGAAATCATCCATGAAAACCTCAACTGACTCCTCCAAGTAATCCAAAAATATTGCCATCATGCATCGTTAAAAAGTTCCTGGTGCATTATAGAGTCCAAATGGCATGCGTCGAAATGCGAACGTACCAAATGGGCACGTGAAGGTTGTCTTGTCCCAATCCTCCGGCGCAATTGCTATTTGATTATACCCTGAATAGCCATCAAAAAAGCAGAAAAATTTGTTCCCCGCAACTCTGTTCAGTATCTAGTCAATGAATAGGAGTGAAAAGTGGTCCTTTTTAGTGGCCAAATTTAGCTTGCGATAGTCCATGCAGATTCTCCACCCCGTAGTTGTCCTTGTGGGAACCAATTCATTCTTGTCATTGGTGATGACTGTCATCCCCCCTTTCTTTGGAAAACACTACACTGGGCTTATCCAGCTGCTATCAGATATCGGGTAGATGACACCGGCATCCAACCACTTCACTACTTCCTTCTTTACAACCTCCTTCATGGCAGGGTTTAAGCGACGCTGCCTTTCTACTAATCCATTCTTTCCTTCCTCCAGACGAATCTTGTCCATGCAATACGAAGGACTGATTCCTTGAATATCTGTCAAGGTCCATCCTAAGGCTTTTGCATTGTTTCTTAGGATCTATATGAGAGCATCTTCTTTCTCCTTACTTAGTGATGCAGAGATGATAACTAGTAACGTGTCGTTACTTCCCAAGTAAGCATACTTTAAATGCACCGGCAACAGCTTTAACTCTAACACAAGTGGTTCTTCTAAAGATGACTTAATGGGCTGTGAAGTTCGTTCAGACAACTCGAGCGATTCAAAATTAGATTCAGCATGAATTGCAGCGCAATCCTCCTCCAATGTTGTGCTGTTTTCAACATCTTCCTCCATTTCCTTCCGAGATTCATGCACCTGTTCTCCCTGCAGTTCTTCCATATATTGGCAGTTTTCCACATCTCCTAGATACTTCAATGCGTTGAGTACATTGAACTTTACCTCCTGATCATCGACCTGGATGGTCAACTCTCCTTTCTATACATCAATCAATGCTCGCCCTGTGGCGAGAAATGGGCATCCCAAGATGATAGGGATTTCTCCATCTGCCTCATAATCCAATAGAACGAAATCTGTGGGGAAGATAAACTTTTCTACCTACACGAGAATATCTTCTATCTTGCCCTCTATAAGCTTTATTGATCTATCAGCTAACTATAATGTGATCGTGGTTGGTTTTGCTTCGCTGATGTCCAATTTCTTAAAGATTGACAAGGGCATCAAATTTATGCTTGCCCCCAAATCACACAGTGCATTCCCAACCATCTTCCCTCCTATGATGCAGGGTAATGTAAAGGTCCCAGGATCCTTCATTTTAGCAGGGAGATTATTTTGAAACAAAGCGCTACACTCGTATGTTAGTGCAACTATTTCATTTTCTCCAATCTTTCTCTTATTGGCTAGAATGTCCTTGATAAATTTCACTTAGCTCGACATCTACTCTAATGCTTCTATTAAAGGAATATTAATATGAAGCTATCGAAGAACGTCCAGGAACCTTTGAAATTGCTTACTATCGTCTTTCGTTTTCAGCCTGGACGGGAAAGATGGAGGATCCCAGCGTGTTTCCTGCTCACTTTGCTACTTAGTGCGATCCTGTGCTTGTTGTGTGTTGTTGGTTGGAGGTTGCGTTGATTGAGAATTTAAGTCTTGAGAAGCTTCATCTTTTGTAAATAATCTTGCTTCTGAATTGGGGTTGCTTTTGTTATTTTATACTTGGTCATCATCAATAGTTAAATCAGATGGTACTGCTACCGCATATGGTACCTTCGGCGCAATGCGGGCTATTATTCTGCTGCTCCGTAATGTCACGGCATGACATTTTTCTTTACCTTTTTGCCCCAATATTCCTGACCTTCCTTGTGATGTACCATGAATTTTCTTCTTTAATTCTCTCGCAAGCTTATCTATTTGGTCTTCTAATTCTTTGAGAGAGTCAGCTTGCGACTGTCTCATTGCCTCGCTCTTTTCAATGTAATGCTTCAATGACGTTTCCAGAGACGAGATGCTACAAGAGGTATCATATGCAAACAGTTGGCCGCATGGCTGTGTACCCTGAGAATCACATAGATTGCAGTCCGGGGTAGTGAAGACTTGAGGGTTGCCTTGATCCTCTTGATAACTAAATTGATAGAAACTATGGGCTTCGTGAATGAGATTCTCATCCAAATCGAAAATTAGGTGATCCCCCCAATCATAGTTGCGATCGTTGCCCCATGATTCATCATAAATACCATATACAGGTTGTTGATCCCATGGGCAGACGTCTGCTGAATGTACCTCTCCCCATTGAATGCAATCCATAGCAGTCATATGAGTCACCGCGTTAACTTGCGTTGCTCCTTGGAAGAGAGTTTTATGCTGATTAGCCACCATCTGAAGGAGCAATGTCATCGTGATCATTTTCTCGACTAGTGCGCTCATTGTGTCTATTGGCACATCGGCCCTTTCTACTCTTTCTGGTTCCAAACATCTTACCTCAAACCCATTATCAATCCATTCATCAGAATGTCTCGATATACGATCCAATATGCCCTTTTCTTCCATATATGACTTAATCATTAATCCTCCTTCTGTAGAGGATGCAGCAACTGCTCGCGTTGATGGGTCAAGGCCATTGTAAAAGGTTTCCATCAAGATACTATCAGGAATCCCAATATGCGGACAGTTCTTTACTAACTGTCGGAATCGCACCCAAGCGGTGCTTAGGGTTTCATAACTCTTTTGCTCGAAATTCAAAACCTCTATTCGCCTCCTTGCGTTGATAGATGGAGGGAAGAATCTATTCATGAACCTATCAACCAACTGTCCCCATCCATGAATTTCGCCCGGCTCTAATGCTTGAGCCCACCTCTTTGCTTCATCTCGCAATGTGTATGGGAATAGATATAATTTAAGACTTTCTTAAGTTACACTAGGCAGAGAGAATGCACTACATATGTCTGTGAAGTTTGTTAAATGTGCGTGTGGGTCTTCTCCTGGTAATCCTACAAATTGTCCCACATTCTGAATCATTTGCAGCATGATAGGTTTCATCTGAAAGCTTGCATTCCCTTCAACTACTTGTTTTGAAATTCCTGGTGAAAATTGTAAAGATCTTGCACTGCATATTCCCTCATAGGCATGTTATGATCAGCGGCAAGAAAAACAGGATCTTTTACTGACAAATCTCCTCCCAGGTTTCCAGCAGGAGCCATTATCTCTTCTCCCATACGTCTTCACCAATTAATTCAACCTCGATGAACTCTGCGCGAAGAATATACTTGATCTCTGGGTCCACTTAGAGATACCAGACCACCCTCAGTACTCCTAAGTCGTCAGACTACTCTCTACGTTGAACAGTCAGTACAAAGAGATTTGTCCTGCACATAACATGAAAATATTTAACATAAACCGTTGACCAGCTCCCCGGCAACGGACCATAAACTTGTTGACACTTGTAACGCTTCGGTATGAATGAATGTTATTAAATGCTAGTAATGATGTGATACTCCTACTATTTATGCGTTAATTAGGGATTGTCAGGTAGTATGCCTTGCATTGTCACAAGTTTCCTTACGATGGAACCAAGTGTAATTCCATGCAAGTTTCTCGGTATGATCCGAGGTCAAACACGAAGAAGTGGTGCCGGCTATTGTGGTATGTTTATGGTATATGCGACCGGGATTTTATTTATTTGTAAAAGGTGTGTACAGTATGTAAATTGCAGTAAAATAAAGGAAAGCGGTAAAAATGTGATAAAACATAAAACTACAATAAACCTAAGCTAGATGTTACAAGATACAGGCTTTATGTGTAAGATACTAGGATTAAGGCTGGCTGTGAAGATTGTGCAAAGACGTGGGATGCGACGACAAGTCTTGTGAACATATTAGAAAGAGAAGTATAAGTATTACAAATAACACAAGTTCTTAATTGAATTGAAGGTATAAATATTGTTCTGCTCTTCTCTTGGCGTACACCTCTTAGTAATCGGTCGTGTTTCCCACATGTCTGTGGTGAAACAGAGTCTAACATAATGAATGCAAGGTCGCTTCCATGTCTGGATGTACTACTCACTTTAGTTAATGCACTCTTCTGACCTTCTCTCGATAGACTAGAATGACATCTTCACTTCTGCTCTCATAGGTGAAGATGTCGTCCAACATGCTTTAGCTAAACGTATTTTATAACTTTAATACATATTAATTTCTTGGTGATTCATATTGCTCATCAAGGGATTAAGAAAACATCATGAAGAAAGTGACTAATGGGTGAACGGAGATAGACAGAAAATGGTAAACAAAATCTATCGAAACACTTAATATTTCTACTAAATGTTTGATACATGATGTGTGAATGAAGAGATAAAGAAAATATGGAATACAATGAAAGAAAGATAGAACAGATACAATCTGGTGCTAATGTTTTGGCACAGATTCAATGGAGATCTGCTTGCCAGATATGATGGTTTCGATGGTAGGAAGAGCTTCCCTCTCAGGCTTGCTCAACCAGTAGAAGGGGTCTCTGCACAGAGCTTCGATCGGGTATATGATAGGTTGGATCTGAGATTTATCTCTCGTCCTTATCTCGTTCTCTTCCCAAAATTATTCTCTTCAACACTTAGCTCAACCTTTTCTCTCTAAAATCTTACAACACTTAGCCCAGTATCAAATCGCATATTTTTCTCTGAAATCATTGGGGTATTTATAGGAGCAGATCTTTGACTCCAGCCTTGTGGTCCCCACTTGATTGTTATGGTAATTCCATAGATGGAAGGATTTTATTCCTTCTGTTATGCAATTAGACCATCAATTCTGCACAACTATTAGTTGTACATGTGTCTCAATCTCCCGCTCTTGTGTTGCTTAGTTGCATCTTTCGATCATAGGTTCGCATGCGGTGTTTGTTTTTATTACCGCATGCAGTTGAAGCATAGCTCTGGACCGACTGTCGCATTGCGCCATTACTTCAATAATCATCTCTTCATTGTTAATCTATGGGTACAATGTTACAGAGATGCATTGATTAGTTTCTCATGAGCCTTGAGCGCAAGCGGTGACTTGGTCTCCTACAAAACAGAGTAAAGTTTGGCTTGTCCTCAATCCTTTTAGCGTTAGTGGGTGTAATTGCAAACATTTATAATTATTGTCATACTAGGTTAATTTTCATACAATTGGTGCATAATTACTAACTTTTGGCCGCAATATTTAGATAAGGAGGCATAAATAACTTGCATTACTACAAATTATCACACCCCCAAATTTAGATATATGCTTGTCCTCAAGCATATCTTCTACTAAGGCAATCATGCTCTATTCCTATCCTATATTTCTGCGATGATCGGTTGCTCCAAATGTTACACTTAGGCACATTACCTGACATCGCACATTCCTTCTATCCTTGCTAATTCTTAGCAATCCTTACTAAAAAAACTGCCCGTATATCGGGATCCCCGATTGCGTGTTGATGGAAACTTTTTATAATGGCCTGAATTGAGCAACGCAGGCTGTTGCTGACGCCTCCATGGCAGGTGGTTTTATGGACAAAACATACACAGAGGCTAAAGTCATCCTTGACCGCATCTCATGGAATATGGATGACTGGATCGATGATTGATATGGAGGCCGAGGCGCCGAGAGAAGGAAAAATGAAACAACCATTGTCCCTACGTAGACAATGACCATGTTGGCCGCTCAGATGGCTTCGGTGACCTCGATCCTTCAGTCAATGGCAATTAACCAAGGAGCCATTGCTCAACAATCAACACAACCTGCAGCACCGGCTCAAGTGGCTGCAATTAGTTGCGCTAATTGTGGAGGGGCTCACGGAGCTGACATGTGCTCATTGACTCTTCAGCAAGTATGCACCATCCAGAACAACCCCTTCAGCAACACCTATAATCCGGGCTAGAGGAGCCATCCTAACTTCGGTTGGGGAGGCAATCCCAACCACCGGGGGCCAGTTAACCATCAAGGGTGCAGTAGAGGGAATCCTCCTTTTCACCACAATTAAGGGTAACCAAGGAAACCACACAACCAGCAGTCATCATCATCAAACACCTCGGGAAACTCATTGAAGACACTGCGGAAGCAATACATGGATAAAAATAATGCAGTGATGCAAGCACAAACGTCTTCAATAAGGAGTCTGTAGATCCAAGTGGACCAACTGGCCTCTGAGCTGAGAAGTCGAGCACCGGGAACGGTAAGCTGATGGAACTGGCACAACCAGAAATAACGCAAATGGTTGCAACCGAAGAAGGAGAAGAAGCAGAGGGAACCCCCTAATATGGCGTCGCAGGGAGAATGCGCCGCAAGGGTCCACTATTGACCCTCAAAGACTAATTATTGCAATGGAAGAAAAAAGAAGAAAAAGAAAAGAAGAGGAGGAGAAGCAAGAAAAGATGGAGAGGGGTAAGCTCATCATCGCAGAGGGGAACAGTAGAAGAAGATTGAAGTTTGAAGAAATGCGACGCAACAATGAGCTTGCCAAACTTGAAGGGATACGGAAGCGCGAGAAGGAACAGCGTCTGCTGCTGGCCTCTGAGCAATTTGAAGAAGAATTAGTGAGAGAAGAAAGAGAAGAAGAAGAAGACGGGAGGAGGAAGAAAGAAGAAGAGGACAGGTTATTGGAGGAAGAGAAAAGGAAAAAGCACAAAGCCAATAAGCGGTGCTTATACAAGAAGAAGAGAAAAGAACTCGTCGAGCTTGAGAAAGAAGAACAACGCAAGGAGTGGGAAAAGAAAGAAAGACAAGCAGCCCGCCTTGCGTTGGCTAATGAAAAGGGCAAGGTAATTGATGATCCCACGGAGCAGCAGATGGAAGATGAGCTGAGGATATTGACGCAACTGGGCACAAAGTGGTCGATTTCGCTCAAAGGCATCCGCACTCTAGAGGCCAAGTCCTTGCTTACGGAGGGAAGGCTCTGGGTTTACCTGGTTAAGAAGTGGCTGATCCCAACAACGCAAGACAAAATTGTATCAAGGGATCGGGTCATGGCCGCATACTGCATCGCACAAGGCATTCCTATTGACGTAGGGAAGTTGATCGCAAGGCATATCAGAGCATTGATGGGGCATATCTAAGGGTAGTACTTCTTCCCGTGGATTGTTTCAAGTCTGCGCCTATCTATGGGCGTAGGCATTAATGAGGAGCCCATGCCAGAGGTCCACGGCCTCATCAACATCAAAATCTTGAGGCTCCTCTTCAAAGACTCCCCACATTTCCCCGTAAGCAAAGAGGCTCGCGATCGATTTGAATGCGCCGCAAGAACCCAGGCCAAAAAGACAACGCAGAGAAGACAAGGGAAAAGAGAAGGTCCTGGAGTCACTAACGCAAGATCCAGTACCTATGGACCCTCTTCCCTTGGTCATTTTCCCTCAAAGCCCTATGAGTCCACCAGCGCAACCCTTTTTCCCTCTTCACGAACATTTTACCAATCTCCTCCTCGTCTCAACCTCCTCACCTATTTACCCAGTAGCCCCACCTTCACCATCAGCAGCATCACTGCAACCCACCATTCTACTGTCGGAAGTTGATGACTCACATGATTTGGGTGAAGGCACCTCTGCCCAACCCCAAAATGATGCTGGCGAGACATCGCAGGCACAACCCTCCATCACCTCCATGGCTGTTGAGTTAGCATAAATGAGAACCCTCTTCTCTCAACGACAACTTTTCTCTCAACAACAACACTTTTTTAACCAGCGATTTGAGGTAGTAATGGAGCACATTGATGATATTCAACGCAGTGCTGCCACATCAAGAGAGGTGTTGATCAACATGCAACACAACATTTATAAAGTCCATATGCACCAAAGAATGATTGCAAAGCGTAATAAAGAGTAATTCAATTTTCTCACTGCATATCTTTATGGTCCGATGGTGCCCCTACATCTCCGGCAACACTTAAAATTTGAAGAAGCGCCTCCTGCACCACCTCAAAATCCGCCTCCAGACCCGTCAGCCCCTCAACAATAATCCTCCTATATTTTTTTTCTCTTCTATACAACCATTATGTATTCTTTTAAATTCATTTATTCTTTTATGAGTTAATCAATTCTTTGGTTCTTGTACAGGCACAAATTTTGGTATTGCGTTAATTTGTAATTAATTGTATACTTTGTTAATATTCAATACAATGAATACATATTCACTCCATATTTTCCTATGCCTTTTTCTTTATCATCCTTTTTCAATACTTGCGATGTTCTCAATCTTTTACTTTTGTGTTCTTCATTGCATTGCTATGATGTAATATATGTTTGTACTTAGAAACATTTCCCATACTTAGTAAATTATGACTAACACTTAGTTAATTCTTAGTTTATCAGTACTTTACCCTTTATCTTTTAAAGTTCTGCTCAAACCTTCTTTTTGAAATTTTCTTCTAAGTGTTTGTCTAGTATATCCAAACAACGCAATGAGGACCTTGCTCATCTTTAAATTTGAGGGTAGGGAAGGTCTGAGTAGATAAGATCAAAATATGCAGTATTTAAGAAAATGCGTTTATTCTAAAATAATAATAATAATAATAAATATGTTCATACAAAGCTTTAATGTCAGCGCAAGGGAAACCCTTAAAATATTCCCAACCTGATAAGAATTTAGTTGTGAAAGGAGTCTGTTCGTAGTTGGATTTTCGTATGACACCCATAGGAGCAAGCCAAAACGAAGGTGGGTTTCCAAGAACAACGCAATATGAAATAGAAAAAAAATGCAAGAGACAACTCCTCTGAAATTCATGAGTTAAAGTTGAAATTGGCATACAATCGTAGTTGGATGTTCGCATGACACGCATAGGGACAAGCCAAAACGAAGACTGTAACCACGACCAATAGTCTCTAATAAATAACGCAAAGTTTCGACCACCGCATATAGATACATCGAGCTGTTTTGACAAAGAAGATATAAACATTCTATTTTGAAAAATTAGAAAAGCATCTTCGAGCAAAAATTTGTTATATAGAAGAATAAAGTAGGGCTTTGTTAAGAATTAGGAAGGATAGAAGGAAATTGCGATGTCAAGTAATGTGCCTAAGTGTAACATTCGAAGCAACCAATCGATGCTGAAATATAGGATAGGAATTAAGCTTTATTGCCTAAGTAGAAGATATGCTTGAGGACAAGCATATATCTAAATTTGGGGGTGTGATAACTTGTAGAAATACAAGTTATTTATACTGCCTTATCCAGATATTGCAGCCAAAAGATAGTAAATATGGGTCAATTGTATGAAAATTAGCTTCGAAATACAATAATTATGAATTATCGCAATTACACCCACTAACATCTTTGAGATGGAAGAAGATGAGATTTTACTCTGTTTTGCAGGAAACCAAGTCACCGCTTGCGCTCAAGGCTCAAGAAGAATTGATCAATGCATCTCTATCACATTGCACCCGTCAATCAACAATGAAGATACAATTAATGCAATAACGGCGCAATGCGATAGTCGATCCAGAGCTGACTTTCAACTGCATGCGGTAATAAAAACAAACACTGGATGCGAACTCGTGATCGAAAGATGCAGTTGAGGAACGCAAAAGCAGAGGATGGAGACATGTGTACAACTAACGGTTATGCAGAATTGACAGTCTGATTGTATAATAGAAGGAATAATATCCCTCCATCTTCAGAATTTCCATAACAACAAGTGAGGACCACAAGGCTGGAGTCAAAGATCCTTTCTTATAAATACCCCATAAATTTCAAAAGAAAACTTATGCTACTAGATATGGGGCTAATTGCTGCTAAAGTGTTGAGAGAAAAGACTGAGTTGGGTGCTTAACTGAAGAAATCTAGGAAGAAGACGAGACAAGGTCGAGAGGTGAGTCTCAATTCTATTCTGCCGAATACCTGTCGAAAAGCTCTATGCTGAGAACCCTACTACCGGTTGAGAAAGCTTGAGAGGGAAACTCATCAATCCATCTGATCCATCCAATCCGACAAGCAGATCTCCATCTGTATTGGTGCCAAGACGTTGGTGCTTGTTTGTATCTGTTCTATCTCTTTTCATCATTGTATTTCGCTTTCTTTATCTCTTCATTCACACACCATGTATCAAATGCTTAATAGATATATTAAATGTTTTGATTGCTTTCATATTCCATTTTCTGTCTACTTCCGTTCCTCCGTGAATCACTTTCTCCATGATGTCTTCTTAATCCCCTGGTAGTTAATATGAATTAAACGAGTGCTTAACTTGTGTTAAAGAGATAACCGTGTTTAGCTAAAGCATGCTAGACGACATCTTCACCTGTGAGAGCAGAATTGAAGATGCCATTCTGATCTATCGAGAGAAGGTTAGAAGAATGTGTTAACTAAAACGAGTAGTACTTCCAGACATGGAATCAACCTTGCGTTCATTACGTTCATCTCTGATTCATCACAGACATATGTGAGCGCGGTCGATCACTGAAAGGTGTACACCAAGAGAAAAGTGGAACCGTATTTATAACTTCAATGCAATTAAGAAACTTGCGTTGTTTATATTAGTTATCTTTCTCTTTCTGTTGTACATAAGACTTGCTGCCGTATTCCATGCTCTTTGTATAACCTTCACAGCCAGCCTGGACCCCAGCATCTTGTATCATGAAGCCTGTATCTCGTATCATCTAGCTTAGGTTTACTGTACTTATTTTATTATCGCATTTTATTGCTTTACTTTCCTTTACCGCAATTTTATATACTTGTACAAAACACTTTTTAAAGATTGAAAAACCTGGTCGCATATACCACGAACATACCATTATAACCTTAAACAGTCCCTGTGTTCGACCTCGGATCACACCGAGAAACTTGCGGTGGAATTACACTTGGTTCCAACGTAAGGAAACTTGTGACAACGCAAGGCATACTACAAGAATATTCGTAATTAACGCATACCTAGAAGTAGTATCACATATTTGTATCAGCGCATTGTTTAAGAATCAAATTTACATTAACATTTATGAAGAAGTTCTTCCCTCCACTATCAATGCAAGGCGATGGAAGGACGTGTTGAACTTTGAACAGATGGATAACGAGACCGTTAGCACCGCCTGGGTGTGATTCAGAAGACTGGTGAAGAATTGCCCGCATATCGGGATACCCGATTGCGTCCTGATGGAGACATTTTATAATGGCCTGAACAGATCAATGCAGGTTGTTGCCGACGCCTCCGCAACAGGAGGTTTTATGGATAAGACGTATACTGATGCCAAGGTCATCCTTGACCCCATCCCGCAGAATATGGATGATTGGGTAGATTGTGGATACGGAGGAAGAGGCTCCGAATGAAGAAGAAATGAAACTGCCATTGTCCCTGCAGAGACAATGACTACTTTGGCTGCCCAGATGGCTGCAGTGACTTCTATCCTCCAGTCAATGGCGCTTAATCCAGGTGCCCTCTCCCAAACAATAGCGCAACCCAATGCACCGGCACAATTGGCCGCAATTAGTTGCGTTAATTGTGAAGGTGACCTTGCAACGAAAATGTGCCCATCGAACACGCAACAAGTATGTGTAATCCAGAACAACCCCTTCAGCAACACATATAATCCTTGTTGGAGGAGTCACCTTAACTTCGGTTGGGGAGGGAATCAAAACCAAGGTGGGCCAAAGAACCATCAGAATGGCACTTCAGGGCATCAAGGAAACCCTCCACCCTTTCCCTACAATTAGAATCATGGTCAACAAAGGAAATCGCACAACTAACAACCCTCATCTTCCAACACCTCTAGAAATTCATTAGAGGCCTTGCTCAAGTAATACATGGATAAAAATGATGAGGTGATGCAGGCCCAGGTGTCTTCAATAAGAAATTTGAAGATTCAAGTGGGGCAACTGGCATCCGAACTTCAAAATATAACACTTGGAACGTTGCCCAGCAATTCTGAAGCCCCAGGATCTCATTAAAAGGAGCAATGTCCCTGAAGACATTAGGCAGACAAGCTGGACCGCTTACGGAGGTGTGGATTACGTCTATCAAAAGAAACTATCTTTCAGTTCATATCTCAATTCTATGTTTACATGCTTTCTTTTAAATTCCTGTCTTTATTTTTTTAACTTTGTCATTTACTGCTTTATTCAATTTTTCTTTCGATGATTTATGAATTTATGATTCATTTAATTCTCTTGCCTTCATTTCTGTACTCTCTTTAATTTCTTTAACTTTTCTGTCATAAATGCGTTATTCTTAAACTTGGTGAATGATGGTTGAATAAGAAGAAATTGATTACCGTAAGGTCTTTATGGCTTGTGTTGATAAATAAATAAATAAATAATGAAAGAAAAAATATATACAAAATAAAAATGAAAATAAAATAATAAAAATAAAAATATAATAATAATAATAAAACAATCAACATTCAGTATGCATTGTGATAATGGGTGCATCTTGTAAAACAAGATACACTTTGCATTCATCTAACTCAAATGCACTGCGTTGAGGGGTGTGTTGTGCTCGTATGTGTTCTTTGCCCGTCCTTAGCAAAAATGCACTATGTTGAGGTAGTGATGTGTTGGTAGAAATACCGTCGCCCGTCCTCCAGAAATGTGTTTAGTTAAGAGGTGTGTTGCGGAATGTAAACGCAGGTTTTATACTTTATGATGCAAGTCCATGTCCCCATTACCAGTTCCCCGGTAACGGCGCCATAAACTTGTAAACGCAGGCTTCATACTTTATGATGCAAGCCCATGTCCCCGTTACCAGTTCCCCGGCAATGGCGCCATAAACTTGGTGACATAGATTTTATGCGATGATAAGTGATACTACTTCAAGATATGCGTTATTAACGACTGTTCTTGTAGTATGTTGTGCGTTGTCACAAGTTTCCTTGCATTGAAACCAGTTATAATTTCATCGCAAGTTTCTCGGTGTGATCCAAGGTCGAACACAGGGACTGTTTTAGGTTATTGCGTTATGTTTGTGATATATGCGACTAGGGGTTTTTCAATTTATAAAAGAGTTTTTTGTACAAGTAATTAAACATGCGATAAAGTAAAATGAGCGGTAAAAATGCGATAATAACATAAATTGCGTTAAAGTATTGCGATAAAGTAAATCTAAGCTAAGATGATACAAGATACTGAGGTCAAGGCTGGCTGTGAAGATTATGCAAAAATCGTGTAATGCGGTGACAAGTCTTATGTACGACGCATAAATAGAAAAGATAACTAATATAAACAGCACAAGTTCCTTAATTGCGTTAAAGATATAAGTACTGTTCCATTTTTTCCTTAGCGTACACCTCTCGATGATCGGCCATGTTCCTACATCTCTGTGTGAAACAGGGATGAATGTAATGAATGCAAGGTGGCTTCCATCTCTAGAAGTACTTCTTGCTTTAGTTAACGCATTCTTCTAACCTTCTCTTGATAGATCAAAATGACATCTTCACTTCTGCTCTCGCAGATGAAGATGCCGTCTAGCATGCCTTAGCTAAACGCATTTATCTCTTTAGCACATATTAAGTTACTCATTTAATCCATATTAATTACCAAGGTATTAAGAGAACTTGATGGAGAAAACGATTAATGGAAGAACGGAAATAGACAGAGAAATGGAAATGGAAATGATCGAGACATTCAATAAATCTATTTAGCATCTGATACACGATTTGTGAATGAAGAGATTAAGAAGATGAAATAGAGTTAGAAACAAATACAAATAAGCGCCAACATCTTAGCACCGATCTGGATGGAGATTTGCTTGCCGGCGTGGATGAAGTGAATAGACAGTTCCCTCTCAGGCTTGCTCAACTGGTAGCAGGGATCTAAGCATAGAGCTTCACGGTAGGGATCTGGTAGATTCGCACTGAGACTCACCTCTCGGCCTTGTCTCTTCTCTTCCCGAATTTCTTCCAATCAGTACTCAGATCAGCCTCTCTCTCAATAATCTAGCAGCAATTAGCCCTCGTATCAATTATTCCCGTATCAAGTATATCTTCTCTGAATTCTATTGGGGTATTTATAGGTGAAAAGCTTTGACTCTTAGCTTGTGGACCCCACTTCTTGTTATGGAAATTCTGAAGATGGAGGAATAAATATTCTTTCTATTATGCAATCAGATCGTCAAATCTGCACAACGGTTAGTTGTACACATGTCACAATCCTCTGCATTTGTGTTGCTCAGCTGTATCTTTCGATCGGTTGCTCGCATGCGGTGTTGTTTTTATTACTGCATGCAGTTGAAATTCAGCTCGGGATCGACTGTCGCATTGCACCGTCATTGCGATAATCGTCTGCATGGTGGATTGACGAGCGCAATGTGACAGAGATGCGTTGTTCAATTTCGGTGACTTGGTTTCCTGCAAAACAGAGTAAAAATATCCTCTTCTACCGTCTTGATGATGTTATTGGGTGTAATTGCGATATTCATAATTATTGTATTTTTGAGCTAATTTTAATACAATCAACGCATATTCCTTCCCTTTTGGCCGCAATATCTAGATAAGGCAGCATAAATAACTTGTATTTCTACAAGTTATCACAACCCCCAAATTTAGATATATGATTGTCCTCAAGCATATCTTCTACTAAGGCAATAATGCTAAATTCCTCTCCTATATTTTTGCGTCGATTGCCTGCTCTGATAGGCACATTTCTTAACAATGCAATTTCCTTCTATCCTTACTAATTCTGAACAAAGCCCTACTTTATTCTTCTATATAACAAAATTCTACTCAAAGATGCTTTTCTAGTTTTAAAAATAGAATGTTGATCTCTTCTTTGTCAAAATAACTTGATATATCAATATGCGGTGGTCAAACATTGCATTATATATTAGAGACTGTTCGTCATGTTTAATCTCTTCGTTTTGGTTTGTTCCCACAGGTGTCATGCGAACATCCAACTACGTTTGTGTGCCAATTTCAACTTTAACTCATGGTATTCAGAGGAGTTGTTTCTTGCATTCTTTTATTTTCTTTTATTTTTTTCAAATTGCATTGTTCTTGGAAACCCACCTACATTTTGGCTTGCTCCTACGGGTGTCATACG
This sequence comes from Benincasa hispida, assembly GCF_009727055.1. Classification (NCBI taxonomy): domain Eukaryota; kingdom Viridiplantae; phylum Streptophyta; class Magnoliopsida; order Cucurbitales; family Cucurbitaceae; genus Benincasa; species Benincasa hispida. Next base: position 49,116,751 of record NC_052356.1, on the reverse strand, counting down.
AACATCCAACTACGAGCAGGCTCCTTCACAACTAAACTCTTATCAGGTTAGGACATTTTTTGAAGTTTTCCCTAGTGCTGACATTGGAGTTTTGTATATTTTTTTTTTAAAAAAAAATGGAAATGAACGCATTTTCTTGAAGATCTCATATTCTTGATCTTTTCCACTCAGACCTTCCCCACCCCCAAATTTAAAGATAAGCAAGGTCCTCATTGCGTTGTTTGGATAGACTAGACAAACACTTATAAAAAAAATTTCAAAAAGAAGGTTTGAGTAGAACTTTGAAAGATGAAAGGTAAAGTACTGCTAAACTAAGAATTAACTAAGTGTTGGTCAGAATTTACAAAGTATGGGAAATGTTTCTAAGTATAAACATATTATACATCATGGCAGCGCAATGAATAATGCAAAACTAAAGGATCAGAACAACGCAAATATTGATAAAGGATGATAAAGAAAAAGGCACATGCAAAAAGGAGTGAGTATGTACTCATTTGGATTGAATATTAACAAAGTATACAAATAATTAAAAATTAATGCAATACAAAATTGCTGCGTATATAAAAAATCAAAGAATTTCATTAACTTAGAAAAATAATGAATTGATAAAAAATTTAGAATGGCCGCAAAAATAAAGATTATTGTTGAGGAGCAGGAGGATCTAGAGGAGGATTTTGAGGTGGTACTAAAGGAGCTTCTTCAAAATTCAATTGCTGCCTGAGATGTGGAGGCATCATGAGACCATGAAGATAAGCTGTGAGAAAATTAAAGTACTCATGTTTGCGCTCCACAATCTGTCTTTGGTGGCGATGGACTTTATAAATATTGCACTGAATATTGATCAACGCCTCCCTTGACGTAGCAGCACTGCGCTGTATATCGTCTGTCTCTTATACACATCTAGATGTGTATAAGAGACAGAAGATAAGCTGTGAGAAAATTAAAGTACTCATGTTTGCGCTCCACAATCTGTCTTTGGTGGCGATGGACTTTATAAATATTGCACTGAATATTGATCAACGCCTCCCTTGACGTAGCAGCACTGCGCTGTATATCGTTGATTTGCTCTATTACCACATCAAACCTCTGGTTGAAGAAGGCTTGTTGTTGAGCGAAGAGTTGTTGTTGGGAGAAGAGAGACCACAATTTCAGCTAACTCTGCAGCCAAGGAGAGGATGGAAGGTTGTGCCTGCGATGTCTCCCAGCATCGTTTTGCGGTTGGGCAGAGGTACCTTCACCCAAATCGTGGGGGTCATCAATATGCGGCGGTGGAATGGAAGGTTGCAGTGATGAAGCTGTAGGTGAGTAAATTGGTGGGTATGCGGTTAGAGAATTTGGAGTGAGGAGAAGGTTGGTAAAATTCTCATGGAGTGGAGAAAAAGGTTATACGGGTGGGCTCCAAGGGCTTGAAGGGCGGAATACTAAGGGTAAAGGGTCCAAAGTTTCTAGATCTTGCGTTGTTTCTTCTTGGATTTTCCTTTTTCCCTTATCATCTCAGCATTGTCTCTTTGGCCTAGGTTCTTGTGGCGCATTAAGATTGATTGTGGGCTCTTTAAGGGTAACTTTGGGTAATGCGGGGAGTCTTTGAGAAGAAGCCTTAGGATTTTGATATTGATGAGGCCATGGACTTCTTACATGGGTTCCTCCTCAATGCTTACGCCCACTATTAGGCATAGACTTGAAACAGTCCATGGAAAGAAGTATTGTCCTCTCATGTGCACCACAAAGCCTCGAATTTGACTTGCGATCAATTGGCCTACATAGATAGGAATGTCGCGCGCAATGCAATATGCGGCCATGATTCGATCCCTTGAAATGGTCTTCTTAAGAGAAGTTGGGATCAATCGCTTTTTAACTAGATAAACCCAAAGCCTTACCTCTGGAAGAAGAGTCTTGGACGCTAGGGTCTTGATACCTTTTAAAGAAATCGACCATTTAGTGCCCGGTTGTGTTAATACTCGCAGCGCATCTTCCAACTGTTGTTCCATAGGTTCATCAATGATTTTGTTGCCTGGTGCATCTTGGTTATCCTTCATTTGGTATAGTTCATTGATGTCCTTTGCGCTGAAAGGCACCACTTCCCCTTTTATGGTCACCACGTCCCTGGTGCCATGCAGCCATCCAAGCTAAAAGTCATGCACTACCTTTAGAACAACAATGGCTGGGCACTAGCAAAATGTATCCCATCCATGCTCCACGATCACGCTCGTGATGAGGTCAAGTAGTGGCGTTGGCGTAAGGTAAAAGCCCATGTCTATCAACAAGTCATCATTTTCTTTTTTTTTTTTTGGATGGACATGCCTTTGCCAATGCGGTCTTGTTGCTTTCTGAGACCACTTTGCCCTTTCCTTTGGCCAACACATGTTGGGATTGTTTCCTTTGTTTTCTATCCCATTCTTTGCTCCTTCTCTCGATTCGTGAGTTCTTTAACCTTCTTCTTTTGTAAGCGCCTCCTATTAGCTTCGTGCTTCTTCTCCTTCTCCTCTTCTAATCTCTTCTCCTCTTCTTCCTTCTTCTTTTCTCTTCCTCTTCTTTTTCTCTTTCTTCTATCTCAAACTCGTCTACAAACTGCTCGATGGTCAGCAATAGATGTTGTTCCTCCTCACACCTTCGTGCCTTGCGAGCTCATTATTACTACGCATTTCCTTATCTTGCAGTCTTCTTCTGCGATTTTCTTCTACCATGATGAGCTTTGCGCGCTCCATTTTCTCCTGTTTCTCCTCCTCTTCTTTTCTCCTTCTTTCCTGTTCTTCTAATGTGATGATTAATCTCTGAGGGTCAATAGTAGACCCTTGTGGTGCATTCTCCCTGCGATGCCGCATCAGGGGGGTATCTTCTCCTCCTTCGCCTTCCTTCGTCACAACCATTTGCATTGTTTCATGTTGCACCAGCTCCATCAATTGCGTTGTTTCCTCCCCGTCCTCCCTTACAGAGGTTGATTCTCCATCATTTTTCAAAAATTTCTCGTTTTTGAATTTCTTGGCTTCTTCTTCCTTTTTTAGGCACCTTTATTCACACCGGCGCATTCTTCTTTCTTCCTTCTCTTTCTTCTTTCTTTCCTTCTTCTCTTCCTCATCTTCATCATCATCCTTCTTCTCTTTATTCTTTTTCTCCTTGCGATGATGAGATGACTCAGCTTCTCCAGCCTTTCTCCCTTTGTTTTTCTTCTTCTTCTTTTCCTCTTCAACTACTTCTAGTTGCGTCTCCACTGCAACCTCATCCATCGCAACTTCAGCCACCATAACTTTGGAAGTTTCGTCATAGGTTTCTGCATTGGCAGTTACCTCAGGAGTCTCTAAGGCCAGAGTGCCTAGTTCCATTTCTTCTTCGTTCATCACTGCCTCCGACACCACCACCTCTTCATTCACCACCACCGCCACCTCCTCTATAGACAGTGGTTTGTTTACAACCCCTGCCTTGGGTAATTCCCCTCCTTACTCCAGATTTCTCATAATGTTACCAAACACCTCTGTATCATCGCATCTCTTCTTCTCACTCTCAGTTGAGATGGCAGAAGTTGGAACTAGTGTGCTCTCAGTGCTGTGCCTCCTCTTAAACTGAGGAGATGGCTAAGGGGTTTCTTCGGGTTCTATCGGAGATTCTCGGGACTGTGTGGGGTTGGGCAGCAAGTCTGCGACTGGCAACAAGGAATGCTGCCTCTCGAATGGCGATTTGGTCAGAGGAAGGGGTTGAGGGTGAAGTAGAGTGTTGGGAAGCTTGGTCAGCCATGGATGATAAGCTTGCGAAGACTGGAAAAAATCGTTAGGTTTCTAGGAAGAAGAAGGCTTCGTATGTTGGGCGCTAAGGTTTTCAGTTTGCCAAAATGAGGTAAAGAATTCACAGACGGGGAAGGGCTCCTATATATAAGTTGGGTTGTAGTGGGCCCAACACGTTTTTTGTGGTGACAGGTCTCAAGATACTCAAAAGGCCCATCGCTCGAACATCCTTCATTTATGAAATTTCAGAAAAGCATCCTTTCGTCTGCATAATTGTCATTGCTTTGGGATACAAAATGATTGGACTCCTAAAATGACAAAAAGAATTTTCTTTAATTTTTTATTCGAATGGATGCAAGGTAAAGATTAACGCAATGTGTTCACCAACGCAACTGCATCTTTGCAGAGGATGGGCAACAACGCATCCCCATAACACAGCCCTTAACTAAACACATTTCTGAAGGATCGGGCGCACGGTATTGCTACCAACGCAACATTACCTCAACATAGTGCATTTAACCAAGGACGGGCAAAGGACATATACACGCGCAACACACCCCTCAGCTTTAACGCATTTGAGTTGGATGAACGCAAAGCGTGTCTTGCTTGGTTCAAGATACGTCCATCATCGCCTTACATACTCAATGTTGATTGTTTCATTTCATTTTATTTTATTTTATTCTTCATCAACGTAAGTTGCTAAGACTTGCGGCAATAAATTTCTCTTTATTTCTCAATCATTCGCTAATTAAGGACCAACGCATTAATTACAGAAAAGTTAAAAGAATTAAAGACGGTATAAAAATAAATGCAAAGGAAATAAATGAAGAATTAAATTCATAAAGTCAAGATGCGAATTAAATGAATAAGTAAAGACAAAATTCAGGAATTCATTAAGACAGGAATTTAAAGAAAGCATTAAACATAGATGTGAGATATGGACCGGAAGATGCGTTTATTTGAATGAGCGCAATCCACATCTCTACAAGTGGTCTGGCTTGCCTGCCCAATGTTCTATGGACATTGCTCCTTTCCATTGGATCCCGGGGCTTCTGAGTTGCTGGGCAACGTTCCTGGTGCTCTATTTCTCAGCTCAGATGCCAACTGGCCCACTTGGATCTCCAAGTCTCGAATTAAAG
>NC_052356.1:49081045-49111261 GCF_009727055.1 Benincasa hispida | reverse complement strand
CCGCAGGGACAATGGCAGTTTCGTTCTTCCTTCGTTTGGCGCTTCGGCGTCCATAGCCATCATCAATCCAGTCATCCATGTTCCACGATATGCATTTAAGGATGACTTTAGCCTTAGTATACATTTTGTCCATAAAACCTCCTGCCACGAAGGCGTCAGCAGCAGCCTGCGTCGATCTATTCAGGTCGTTATAACACAATTTTTATATATCTTCACAGTCAGCCTTGACCTTAGTATCTTGTATCATGAAACATGTATTTTGTATCATCTTAGATTAGATTTACTTTAATGCAATTTATTTTATTATTGCATCTTTACCACTTTACTTTACTTTATCGCGTGTTTATCTTTTATTAATTGAAAACCCCTGGTCGCATGTATCACAAGCATAACGCAATAACCTCAAACAGTCCCTATGTTCGACCTCGGATCACATCGAGAAACTTGCGGTGAAATTATACTTGATTTCAACGCAAGGAAACTTGTGACAACACACAACATACTACAAGAACATTGTTAATTAATGCATATCTATAAGTAGTATCAAATAGATTTGTATCTTGCGTGCATCTATTGTGTTCCTAAGATAGAAACATTCATTCATCAATTTTTGCATTAACAGTTGCATTATTTTATTAGAGACTGTTGATCATGGTTACACCCTTCGTTTTGGCTTATTCCCACGGGTGTCATGCGAACATCCAATTACGGTTGTGTGCCAATCTCAACTGCAACTCTTGATTTTCAGCTAAGTTTAACTTTTGCTGGTCAGAGGAGTTGTCTCTTATATTCTTTTATTTTTCTCTCATTTTTTTTCTTTTTTCATATTGCGTCGTTCTTGGAAACCCACCTTCGTTTGGATTGCTCCCACGGGTGTCATGCGAACATCCAACTACAAGCAGGTTCCTTTCATGACTTAACTCTTATCAGGTTGGGATTGTTACGGAATTTCCCTTGCACAAGCATTGGAGTTTGTATGAAAAAAAATTAATTTGTTTTTTTTTTTACAATGGTAATGAACGCATTTTTCTAATGACCGTATCCACTTGATCGCATCTACTCAGACCTTCTCCACCCCCAAATTTAGAGATGCACAAGGTTCTCATTGCGTTGTTTTGGACAGAATTAGGCAAAACGCTTAGTCAAAATTTTGAAAAGAAGGTTTGAGTAGAGTCTTGGAGGATAAAAAGGTAAAGCAGTGCTATTGCTACGAATTATCTAAGTGTTAGTCAGAAAATACAAAGTATGGGAAATGTTTCTAAGGGTATGCATATAAGTATTAGAAATATTTCAGGAAAAGACCAGGATAGAAATTAAGAAGGCATTGGTTCATGAAATTTGAATAAGGCACCTTGAGAAATCTAGGTAGGGTAAAAGCGATTGACTTGTTAAAGAAAATCTTTAGTTTATGCCTGAGGACAAGCATTGTTTTAAATTTGGGGGTGTGATAACGAGTAGAAATACATATTATTACAGCACAAATAAGTAAAACAATGAGAGAATGGGACGGTAAAAATATACATTATCATGTCCAAAAGCACTAAACTGAAGAAATTGCGATCGCATGCTGATGACATGCAGAAATGCATGTCATCATAGGCTATTTACTTAGAATTATGAAGGTTGTTAGGCAGAAATTGCGTCGATCATGATAGGAATTCACGAGAAAAAGAGTTTGGGCCGATCAGCATGATGAATCTCAGCTAACCTGTTAATTTACGTTAATTATGCGTTCAATGTTCTATTTTTGTAGCTAATGCAGGAAATGAACGCAAACGCGGAAATCGGACCACTATATAGACAACCGCATGCGGAGAAACACTCCATCGCAAAGGCAAACGCATCGATCAATGCATGGATGTTGCAGTAATCACCCGTATGCATCCATCCCATGGGAGTTGCACTCGTCAGGCGATTGTGGTTATCATGTAGAGTTGCGGTATTAAGTGAATGCGGCCATTGAATGATTGCGGTTACATGACAATGCAAACTAATGGGATCAGCGCAAGGTAGGTGGAATGAACGCATCAACGCATCTACCTCGAGAAAATCCGAAAGATGATGTTGACATTTCACCTACCACGCCGTTGGTGGTAGCGATTCAGAAAAGGACTAACGCGTCGAACGTCAGACTCAAAGCAATCCAATTAATGCTGTCGGTGATCCAAGCTCTATAAATAGAAGTCGATGATCTGAAATTCAAGTTATCCAGAGATTATCCCTCAATCGAGGATTTTCCCCGCGATCCAGACAAAATGCATGAGAAGACGCTTGAGAGTTCTTCACCTCTTTCATCCATTTCGAGCGAGGACCGAAGCCTTCGATCAAAGCTAGATCTTGAGAGAGTCAGCTCCTCCGCCCATCCATGGCACCACCGACAACCTTGACGCACATCCACTGGAAGAAAAGTTTTGCTTCCAGCCGGTCATTTCTTTTCCTTTCTTTTTCTATAATGTATTGTATGACATTTTGAAATAAGGAATTAATACAATCTGTTTTCAATGCACTTCTCTGTTTCCTTCAACTCCATCTCAATCTTCTTTACTTAGCATCTTTACTTTCATTACAACACTTAGTGGGAGTGCTTGGTTATTGCATACTTAGTCATGTGGATTAGGAATATGAAACATGTAGCAACCCACTGAGAGGTGTGCGTTGCGCGAGTGTGTGAGTAACCTTATTTGCTTAGTGTGAAGCTGCTGCAACGCCTGTCTATGGGCTAATGCATTGCTTGTCTATGAGTAAAGTCAACAACAATCAACTGCCCGGGAGGGTAAGTGGTTGGACGCATTAAGCAATGTATGCGTTGTTCACTAGGGATAGTAACAACCTTGCGTCAACCAAGTTCATGCGATTGTCTTGTAGTCTGTATGCTTCATTCATCCATTAGGGATACTCAAGAGGGTAGTTAAGGACAGGATCTAGGCTTGGGAAGGTCAGGTCAGAATCTAGGCTCGGGAGAGTCAGATTAGAACACATAGTACAAGAGATAGGAGCTTAGGAATAAACATTGTTTGCTATTAACCCATCGCATGCATCCTAGAGATAGGATACAATTGAGTGCGGTCACCGCCGCGTTGTGTGCATTTTGCATCATCGCATAGGAAAAGAGTAGAGACTTAAGAATAAGCTCTATGGACACTTTGCATTCAACACATGTGTCCTAGACTTAGGAGCACTGCATGTCCATTGGAAAATGATTTGTCGTGCATGAGTGTAGCCACTCTCAAAGGTTACAATGAAAACATCTCCGCATTTTATCTACTTTCCCATACATTTATTTCACGTCAAGGTTTATCGTATCTCTACCTTTCATGAATATTCTCATTGCGTTGTCTGTTAGATAGGAGTAGGATTAACTTAGCAACATCCCCTCTATTCTTTTATTTAAACTGCCACATGCATAACACCGCAAACATATAGCTACAAGTCCCTGTGTTCGACCTCGGATTACTCGAGAAAATTGCGTTCATGTTATACTTGGTGTGAATGCAAGAAAACTTGTGGCAGGATGCATGGTCATCGCATACATTCATTAACGTAATTTTCATTCCAACGCATGATCATCGACGCATGACTATCAACGTATATCTTATGAACATGCATCGCATAACGCGTCCACGGGATTTTTGTTGTCGAGTAAAATTGATCTCTAATTTCCCACCATCACATGCACCCATCGCATGAAAGTTGCTAATTTACTTATTTTGTGCAGGAAAAATGCATTGGCGCAAGTAAAATTGCGATCCAAGAAATTAAGCGACCGTGCACTTGAAAGATTGCAATCGTATGCGATCGTGAGAGATTGCTCAAGAAGGTGGCCGCATAAAGACTGCGCATCAAGGTGACAGCATAATAAATCATGATGGGACGGAAAGCTGATAATGGTCGAATTTAGTTGACAAGCTGTTAAAGCCACACTATTGCAAGTACACTCAACTTTTGGTGACTGATGACATGCAGAAATGCATGTCATCTTAGGTCTTTTACTTAGAATTATGAAGGTTGTTAAGCAGAATATGCAGTAATTGTGCTAGGAATCCATGAGAAAAGCAAGCTTCCGTCGTTCAGCATGATGAATCTCGGCTAACCCATTATTATGCGATATTATGCGTTCAATGTTCTATTTTGTAGCTAACGCAAGAAGTGGATGCAAACACGAAAACTGGACCACCGCATAGATGACCGCATGTGGAGAAACTCTTCATTGCAAAGGCGAACGTGTTCGATCAATGCATGGATGTTGCGATAATTAGCCGCACACATCCATCGCATGGGAGTTGCGCTCGTCAAGCAATTGTGGTCATCGTGTAGAGTTGCGGTATTAAGCGAATGCAGTCACTGCATGATTGCGGCTACATGATAATGCATACTAAATGGATCAACGCAAGGTTGGTGGGATGAACGCATCAACACATCTACCTCGAGAAAATCAAAAGACGATGTTGACATTTCACCTACCACGCCATTGGCGGCAGAGGTTCAGATAGAACTAAATACCTTGAATGTCAGAATCAGAGCAGTCCATTAATGCTGTCGGCAATCTAGGCTCTATATAAAGAAGCCAATCAGTAGAAATTCAAGTTATCCAAGGTTTTCGCCTGAGGTTCGCCTAGGGCGGATCCTTGTTATCCAAACAAATGCATAAGAAGATGCTTAAGAGTTCTTCACCTCCATCATCCATTACGAGTGAAGACCGGAGCCTTCTACTGGAGCTAGATCTCGAGAGAGTTAGCTCCATCGCCCATCCATGGCACCACCGGTAGCCTTGACGTGCATCCGCTGGAAGCAAATCTTTGCTTCCAACCGGTGTTTTCATTTTCCCTTCTTTTCTTATATTGTATTGTATAAATTTTGTGATTAAGGAATTAATACATTTTACGTTCAATACATTTCTATGTTTCCTTCGATTCCATCTCCACCTTCTTTACTTAGCATCTTTAACTTCATTGCATCACTTAGTGAGATTGCTTGAGTATCGCATACTTAGTCATGTGGATTAAGGATATGAAGCATGTACCAAACCACTGGGAGGTGTGCGTTGCGTGAGTGTGTGAGGAAACCTTATTTCCTTAGTGTGAAGCTAACGCAACATTTGTCTATGAGTGAAGTCAGCAACAACTAACTGCCCGGGAGGGTAAGTGGTTGGTCGCATTAACAATGTAAACATGTTCACTAGAGATAGGAATAATTTTATGTTAGCCAAGTTCATGCAGTTACCTTGTCCTATGAGCATATCGTTCATCATTTAGGAATACTTGGGAGAGTAGTCTAAAACCCAAATCTAAGACTCGGAAGAGCGGATTCGAATGCATAGGCAAGAATGGGGATCTTAGAGATAAGCTTCATTTTCTTTCACACAGCATATGCACCCTACGGATACGATTTGGCATGCATCTAGGAAGTAGGATAAGCTGTGATATACGACCATCACGTTCATGCAGCAAGAGCTCATGAGTGGGTTATAGGGGTTTAGGCTGGCATAGGCTTCTCGACAATATCGCATATACATCGCATAAATCCTAGAGTTAGGCTCAAATGTGTGTAGCGTGATTGCATGGCTTGCGTTGACTAAGGTTGCCCTTGCGGTCACTCTTAAGTACTGCAATGAAAACTCTCCAAATTTTATCTATTTTCCCATTCATTTGTTTCATGTCAAAAGTTGTATCTACCTCTCTTTCATATTCTCATTGCATTTTCTAATAGCTAGGAGTAGGAGTAGTGTTAACTTAGCAACCCCCTCATCCATTCTTTTATTCAACCGCCACATGCACATTATTGCATTCATTTTGCTACAAGTTCTTGAGTTCGACCTCGGATCACCGAGAAACTTGCGTTCACGTTATACTTGGCATGAGCGCAAGAAAACTTATGACAGGACGCATGGTCATGGCATACATTCGTTAACGCTTAGTCATTCCAACGCATGACCATCCATGACTATCAACGCATACCTTAAAAACATGCATCGCATATTGCGTCCAAGGGATTTTAGTTGTCAAGTAGATTGACATCTAATTTCCCGTCACCAAGTTTTTGGCGCCGTTGCCGAGGACCTTGTAGCTAATTGTTTGTTGAGTTTTGTGTCTCTATAGGCAAAATTTTTATCTTGGGAGTATTGCAGCTTGTGCGACCAGGTTGCAAACAATATTGAAGTGTAGGTGATGCACCGAAAGCCAGTATTGTCCCCAAGATAGAAGGGAAATCAGTTGCAAAAGAGCTTAACGTAATTCTAAGCACATGGTGGCCAACATGAGCCTAACAATTGCCAGAAGTTCCAACGGTCAGGGTAAGCTCCTTGACCCAAGCAGTCGAGAGTAATCTCCTGCATGGAAGATTCCTTGCGGTAACAACACTCCTATTTTTCCAGGGACGTCTTCTACTCTATCTTTAACTTGCTTTCTTAGTATAAGTTATTTTTATTTTCATTGTTATTTGGATATATGGTTTCTTCCTTTGGTGTGGTACGTTTGCTCTTGTAGGTGCAACAATAAGTCTCCTCGATGCGTAGTTCAATGGAAGAATTCCTTTCATCGTTCCATGCATGGCTTCGATCGCATGGATTCCAACGCATAATCGCATGCGTTGTTCCGCCTAAGGTTCTTTTCTTGTTATCTGGTATGTCTTATTCTTTTGAAATTCTTTCTTTCCCAATTGCGTTGTTTTGCGATGTTTCTATGATGGTACGTATATTTCACCGCATCTTCTAATTAATCAATGCAAAGCATTCCTCACTTTTATTAGCTTCTTCAAATTTTGAAATTATTAAGTTTTATTTTGTGCAAACCTTTGTTCAAACGTTTATTACCGCATTCCTGTTGATTTTGTTTTTAGCTTTGCGGTGAGAACGCTGCCAACCTTATGTTTGGGGGTGGCAGCAGTCTTGAAGAATTGTGTTCATTGCATTTCGATCATATAAAAAAACAAAAAAAAAATGAAGTGTTTTTTAGAATAATAACTCCACTATCAACGCAATGGAGAAACCCATGTTGATAAGAGTTAAGCTGTGAAAGACACTTGCTCGAAGTTGGATGTCCGCATGACACACATGGGGGCAAGCCAAAACGAAGGCAAGTCGCCAGGATCAGCGCATTAGCGCAACTTCTCTGTCGGGCGCAAGCCCAATCAAGGAAGACAAGAGTTGAGTTGAATATGAAACGCAACCAAAGTTGGACGCCTGCATGAAAAACGTGGGGGTAAGCCAAAATGAAGAGCGTAACCAGGTTCAACGCCGCATTCGAATAAGTTAATTGCAAAATTTTTGAAGTATTTTGAACAAACGCATTCTCAAAAGATAAACGCAAAGTTTCGGTGAATGAATAAAAAGTTTTTTACCAAAGGCTTGCTAGATTTAAACTTAGAAAACATCTTTTTAAAGAAGCGGCCAAAGTGGAGGAGAGCATTGCGGTGATGGTCAAAGGCGTGTGTAAATTATATTCTGAGAAGCTGGTCATCGCAAAGGAAAGCAAGAAGGTGAGTTGGAATTTCTTGAGTATAACGTATGCTTTAGGACAAGCATGATTTTAAGTTTGGGGGTGTGATGATATGCAGAAATGCATGTCATCTTAGGCCTTCTACTTAGAATTATGAAGGTTGTTTAGCAGAATATGTCACACCCCGCCCCCAGACCACCTTCTCAGCCTGGAAGTGGGATGCGACTGCAGCAGTTATCAACCCTTAAGCTGACACTTACTGCCTAATGATTCTTGCGGAATAACTCTGATACCATCCTATAACTTATACACAGCGGAATGATTAAGTCAAGGAGATAAACTATAATAGATTAAATAGGACCATCTTTTATTACGACAGTGATATAACGTTTATACAACTTAAGGACTTAACAACAAAGTTTACAACGACAACTGTAAAAACTCTCCAGAAGTGTAATTGGGGCACATGGCAGACCTTGACCTTAGCAGCACCCTGGAACTCCTCATCTTCCGCTGGGGGGGGGGGGGGGAATTAAGAAAACATTTTAAAGAGTGTGAGCTACTAAGCCCTGTGAGTGGTTCTTTTAAGATGAAATTCACTTTGAAAATCATCATTTTTGGGAAATCAATCACATGCCAACACTCGCATTATAACTCATGCATAGTCAAAGATATAATCATGCAACCAGTAATCTTTATCTCAAAAGCTACATGTAGTATGCATATCATATCATCAATCAATTCAATCGTCTATGGAAACATTCCTATGACCCCAATTCCCGCCAATGCGCACACTGACTATTTTTATTTATCCCGCTAGTCATGGTTAGGTACTTGACTATATTTCCCACTGGTCGTCACCGATAATTATTTCCCGCCGACCAAAGCCGACTATTTTTCCCGCCAAACACCTTTTTTTAAGCATGATAACTATATCCCGGGCATAATCTCAGTTTTCATAGTCCCACACAAACAATATCATGTCGAGCATCATATTACCAAAGCATATAATTTGCACCTACTATGCATTTCTCTATTAAAATTATGTAAATATTCACAGTGGACTTAATACTTCCAAAGCTATAATATTCACGAGAGATAATAACAAACCCTAATACTTCAAAGTTGTAATATTCATGATATATCGAAACTACAAAGCTATAACACTCACACTATGTGTTAATTATCAAAGCTATAACACTCACCTTAATTGCTTAGGAGCCTTTCTAATAGTTCCCTTTTCTACCTCAGGCTCCCTTTTACCCCTAGAATCCACATCCAAATTACAGCTTAGATTACTCATAGTTCTAAACCTTATTTTGAGATACTTCCTTCTACAAAACTATTCTAAAATGTCTCAAGAAGCTTACCATAAAATATTAGCTTATAAATATTCATTTTTTAGCCGGAATCATCCAAACATCAAGACTGGCCCAGCTTACCCATTAGCTCGACCCCTCTGTCTTTTGCTCATTCTCCAGCAAAATTCCTTAGAGCTTCTTCTCCGGAAGCCTCACCATGAACACTAGACTCTCTTATCTTTCATATTGCTTTAGAATTACATCAAACGCTCGAGTAGATTGGGAGATCTCCTCGTCTCAAGTTGATGCATTCTCTTTCACCCTTACTATCCAATGCACTCTACTCTCCCCCTCTTTTTACGAATTCTATGATTTGTGATTTGAAAATGAAATCCCAAAGGATCTATTTATAGGCATCCAAACCTCTTATGGTGTTGACACCACCTACTTGGCTGCATGGCCAAGTGGTTACTTCTACCCTCATCAACGCAAACTTACCTCACTTTGGCTCAAGGTGTTTTTTCCATACGCATCCACCACAATTTCTTAGAATTTAAAAATTTTTCTTAATAAGACACCTAATTTTGGTTGACGTTGGCCCTTGCATCTTCAATCTTTGTTTGTATTCAATTTACGATTTTCAATGCATAATCTATGAGATCGTGGCCAAATTCAACGCATAAATGCCCGACCGTTCGATGCACAGGCGGTTTCCTTCGATCGCGTGGGCGTGACGTTTGAATGAGGCGTTCAGGCTGCTCTTGCTCTCTCTGTTCTCGCTTTCTCCCACTTTCTCGCTGGTCTCGCTATTTCCACTCTCGCTCTCTCCCACTTTCTCGCTCACAATCTCGCTCTCTCCACTCTCGCTCTGTCCAACTTTCTCGCTCAAACTCTCGCTCTCTCCCACTTTCTCGCTCACAATCTTGCTCTCTCCACTCTCGCTCTCTCCAATTTTCTCGCTCAAACTCTCGCTCTCCCCCACTTTCTCGTTCAAACTCTCGCTCAAACTGCTCTCTCCAATCTCATTCTTTCCAATCTCGCTCTCTCCCATTTCCTTTCCCATTTTCTCTCCAATCTCGTTAGCTACTGTGCATATGGTTTATCTCCATGCAACTTCCACACGAATTTTCCCAAATAATTTTCTATATTTTCCTCAGTTTTTCAACCCTTTCTTCACTATTCAAGATTTAAGTCTTCAAGGTTTTCTCTTCTTTTTATCCTTTTAGGCTTCTCGCTACTCGTACTCCAGGATTATCATAACTATAATACCTAACCATTATAGTTTACATTCACTTTTACTAATTGTTGATCCACAGAAGGTGACAATTATTACAGTTATTATGACAATTGTAAAATTATTACATTATTTACATAACATAGGATTTAACTTTCTCCTAATTAACCCCTTAATCACTTACTTAAGTAGGAAAATGGAGATCCAGTTTTCACAGAATATGTGGCAATTGTGCTAGGAATCCATGAGAAAAGTGAGCTTGCGTCGTTCAGCATGATGAATCTCGGTAACACATTATTATGTGATATTATGCGTTCAATGTTCTATTTTTTTAGCTAAAGCAAGAATTGGACGTGTAATCATAAATTTTGTAACATATATCTTTTAACTTTATCTATCTCTAATGTGTTGCTTATGAATGATTATAATGATGCTCTATGCGCTCAAGTGCTTTGCAATAAAGATATTTTGTGATACTACGTTCTAAGTGTATGTGTTGATGATGATATGCTTCGTAGTATGCGATGATGTAGTGCATCTCACAAGTTTTCTTACGCTGGAACCAAGTATAATTCCAACTCAAGTTTCTCAGAATGACCTGAGGTCAAGCACGGGGATTGTTGTTGTTTAGATGCGATACTAATGTGGTAAATGCGACTGGTTATCATAAAGAATAAAGAATTGTTGGTTTATGCAGAAAGTATAGATTGCGCTGAAAAGAAAATTATGTTGTAAATAAAAAAAATGTCTAAACTACTAATGATACAAGGTGAAGACTGGTTGTGAAATTGTACAAAAGAATCTAATGAAGCAGTGGCAAGTCTTGTGAATGAGTCAGAAAAGGAATGAGTTGAGGGCAAGGACGCAAGTTCATTAATCTTGTTAAATACGCAATTAAGGTTCCACTTTCCCTTGGCGTACACCTTTCAATGATCAGCCGCATTCCCATATGTCTATGATGAAATAGAAATGAACGTAATGAACGTAAGGTTGTTTCCATCTCTGAAAATACTTCTCGCTTTAGTTAACGCATTCTTCCAACCTTCTCTCGATAGGCGGAATAACATCTTCACTTCTACTCTCACAGGTGAAGATGCCGTCAAGCATGCTTCAGCTAAACTCAGCCGATTACCTTAACTAAGATTAACCCACTCGCTTAATCCTTCCCCTTTACCCAGGGGATTAAGAACACATGATGGGGAAAATGGATGAAAAATGAGTGGAAAGGAACAGAGAGATGATAATGATGACGATAATGATATTTAATTCTAAAGATCACTGTTTGATACATGATTTGTGAATGGAATATTAAAGAAGATGAACACAGTAGATGAATGAAAGAATAGAAACAAATACGAAAAGACTGTCAATGTCTTGACACAGATCCCAATCGGAGATGTTGTACTTTCCGGCGTGTGGATGAGATGGAGTGGAAAGCTTCCCTCTCAAGCTTGCTTTCTCGGTAGAAGTGACCTCTTGCACAAAGCTTCTGCTTCGAGAATGGGAAGAATTTCTTTCTCAGAGACTCACCTTTCGGCCTTGTCTCGTCGTTCTCCCGGATTTTCTCTATAAAGTCTCTTCAGACCAGCCTCCTTTGCAATGAATTCAAGGAAGCTATTTATAGACCTTGGCTCTTGTATTGGTGGTCCCACTTTGTAATTCTGATAATTCCTGCCATGGCGTAATGGAAAAGTCCTTTCTGCTCCACGATCAATTTGTCAGAATCGTACAACAAAAAAGTTGTACACTTGTCAGAATCGCCCACGAATGCATTACTCTTCACATCTTTGGTCGATCGCCGCATGCGGTGTAGTTGTTTTGATTACTACATGTGGTGGAAATGCATTGATCGCTTGAATCCATGATCGATCATCGCATGTGCTACAATTGCGTTGATATTTTCATTCTTGATCAATTGTCGCATCCTGAGTAGATATGTAGTTCATTTTTGTCCTCGAGCAATTAACGCATGTGGTGACCTATTTCCTGCAAAACAAAGACTTGGACATTCCATTCCGCCATCACAATGGGGTTAGTGGGTGTGTTCATGACACTTTATAATTTTCGTATTCCTCAGCCAATTCTTATACTATCAATGCAACTTTTCCTTCTTTTTGCCGCATAATCTAAATAAAACATCATAAATAACTTGTATTTCTACAAGTTATCACACCCCCAAATTTAAATATATGTTTGACCTCAAGCATATCTTCGACTAAGGATATTCGCACAACTCCCATCCTAACTTTGCATCGAACGGCTACTCCGAATGCTCTATCTTCAAAATTTCTCAACAATGCAAGTTCCTTCTATCCTTTAACATTTCATCACGTGCTCTACTTTATTCTTATCTACAACAAACCTTTACCCAAAATTCCCTTCTAATTTTGAGCAGAATGTTTCTCTTTTTGCAAAAACAACAAAGTGCGTCTTTATGCGGTGGCTTGGTTTGCGTCATCTTATTAGAGAATGTTGATCATTGTTATAGCCATCATTTTGACTTGCTCCCATGGGTGTCATGGGAGCATCTAACTTCGATTGTGTACCAATCTCAACTTCAACTCTTGATTTTCAACCAAGTTTTACTTTTGCTGGTCAGAGGAGTTATCTCTTTTATCCTTATTTTCTCTCTCTCTCTCTCTCTTTTTTTTCATATTGTGTCAATCCTGGAAATCTACCTTCATTTCGACTTGCTCCCATGGGTGACATGCGAACATCCAACTACGAGCAGGTTTTTTTCACGACTTAACTCTTATCAGGTTGGGATTTTTCCCTTGCACTGACAATTGAGTTTTTATGATTTTTTTTTTTTTTATAATAATGATGAAAGCACTTGCCTGATTATGACCACATCTTCTTGATCGCATCTGCTCAGACCTTCCCCACCCCCAAATTTAGAGATGTGCAATGTTCTTAATGCATTTTTTTGGACAGAAAAGACAAAACACTTAGTCAAAATTTTGAAAAGAAGGTTTGAACAGAGTCTTGAAATAGAGAAGGTAAAGCAGAGCTATTGCGATGAATTGTCCAAGTGTTAATCAGAAAGTGCAATGTATAAGAAATATTGCTAAGGGTATGCATACTAGTCATCATGGCACGTAATAACAACGCAAAATAAAAGACAAGAATTACCGCAATAATTGAAAAAGGATGATAAGTAAAGAGGCTAATGCATATGGAAAGAATAATTACTCAGTTGAATAAAATTTAACTAAGTATACAAAGAATTACAAACATCGCAACACAAAATTTTAGCATGTACAAAGAATACAAGGTATAGCTTCTATATACAAAAAAAAAATAATAATGAAAGAATGGCCGCAAAGAAAAATTGTAGAATTGCAGAGAAGGTGGCACACCCCCAAATTTAGAGTTGCGGTGGGGGATCTTGAGGAGGATGTTGCGGAAGAGCTCGTTGAGGCGCATCTTGAAACTACAGAGGTTGCTATAGATGGGGAGGCACCATAGGACCATGTAAGTATGTGTTAAGAAGTTGAAGTATTCATGGTTGCGCTCTGCCATCTGTCTCTGGTTCAGGCAGATGGTGAAGATATTGCATTGAATATTAATCATCGCTTGCTGCACCATTGTGTTACTACATTGCAACTCTACACTGCTCTCCCTCAACTCTGTTATTACTTTGTCGAAGAAGTTAAATTGGTGAGAGAAGAGAGACCGCATTTCTGCTAAGTCAGCAGCAAGGGTTGCGAGGGTAGTTGCGCCATCGATGTCTCACTAGCATCGGTTTGAGGTTGAGCGAAAGGGCCTGCTCCCAAACCTTTTGGGCCGTCAACATGTGGCGATGGAGGTGAAAAGTGAGGTGCAGATGGATGGTGAGGAGACGCTGCTGGGGATGCGGTGGTTGAGTCTGGAGCAAGGAGGAGGTTGGTGAAGTGTTCAGGAAGAGGGGAAAGGGGCTCAATTGGAGGGCTTGGCAGGCGAATGATTAAAGGTAAGGGGTCCAAGGGTTTGCTCTTGGACCCCTTACCTTACTCTTACGGTGATTGATCTTGGACTTTTTCCTTCCCTTTATCATTTTTGCACTGCTTCTTTGGCTTGGGTTATTGCAGCGCATTCAGATCTATGAGGGGCCGTTTGGGTGGAAGCTTGGGGTAGTATGGGGAATCCTTGAGAAGCATTCTCAGGATCTTCGAATGGACACGGCCATGGACTTCAAGCATGGGCTCTTCGTCAATGCCTATGCCCACAGAAAGGCACAGGCTCGAAATCATCCACGGAAAGAAGTATTGGCCTCTCACACGACCAACAAAGCCTCGAATCTACTTCACAATCAAATGGCCTACATCAATCGGAATGCCGCACGTTATACAATATACGACCATCACTCGATCCCTTAAAATTGTCTTATCATGCATTGTTGGGATGAGTCGTCGTTTCACCAAGTATACATAAAGTCGCACCTCTGGGAGCAGCTTGTTGGAGGCAAGGGTCTTAATGTCTGTTAAAGATACCGACCACTGGGTGCCTGGTTGCGTTAATACTTTCATCGCATCCTCCATGTGTACTTCTTCAGGGTCATCAATTATCTTGTTACCCGGTGCATCCAGAATGTCCTCCATCTTATACAGTTCATTGATGTCCCTTGCACTAAATGGCACTATCCACCCTTTAATGATCACCGCATCTTCGGTGTCATGGAGCTAGCCGTGATAAAAGGCCCTCATTATCATAGGAATAATGATGGATGGGCATTGGCTGAAGTCTTCTACCCATGCTCCAACACAACACTTGTGATCAGATCTGGTAGTGGCGTCGACGCAGGGAAGAAACCCATCTCCATCATCATATCATCATTTTCTTTCTTTGATGATGGGCGCCTCCTGGTCGACGCAAGCTCGCTACTCTCAACTTTTTCTTTGCCCTTTTCTTGAGCAGATGCAAGGTGGGACTTTTGTCTTTGTTTCATTCCCATTCCTTCCGTTGCTCTTCTTGTTCCCTTTTCCATTCCGCAACTTCTTTTCTCTTGTTTTCTCTGACGTGCTGCACATTGGCCTTGCATTGTTTTTCCTTCTCCTCTTTCTCCTTCCTTTCTTGTTCTTCTTCTTCTCTCATCTCATTCTCAAATTGCTTCTAGGTAAGCAATATGTGTTGCTCATCCTTGAGCCTTCTTCTTTCTTCTTCTTCAGCACTTGCGTTGTCACGGTGCACGTCCTCATCGTGCAGTTTCCTGGCCAAATTGCCTGATGCGATGATTTGGCATGCTCGTGACATCTTTTCTTGTTTCTCCTCTTCTTCTCTTTTTCTTCTCTAATTTTCTTCTGTTATGCGTTGCAAAAATAATGGGCGACTTGTTGACCCTTGCGCATATTCTCCTTGTGATGCCGCATCAGAGGGGTAATGTCTGGATCTTCTCTATCTTCAGTCGCAACCATTCTTATATGTGTTGATGAGACTTGAGGTTGCGTTGATGCTAAGGCTTGCGTTGACACCCCCTCTTCCGAATCCTAATTTCTCTACTTGTATGTTTCCTACTGAGACTAGTGTGGTGAGTAGGTTGATATGGAAACTAGTGTGTGATGGTAGAGAAAAGGGTGGAAAATTAGAAGAAAAATGTGTATTTGGAAGCTTGACTTTTGGGGAAAAACATGGAAAATTTGGCTAAGTATAGAAAATTGTGTGTTGATGCGTTGGAAGGGTGTATTGATGCGTTGGAAGGGTTGTTGGTGATGGCATACAGCTGAAGAAGGAAAGATGGAGGTGATGTGTTGGAAGGCAGCCCATGCATCGAGCGGCTAGCCAAGCGCCCTTGCCCAATGTGTCGAGCGGCCATGCCTGTACAGCGGGTGCCCTGACCAAGTGGCCATGCCTATGCAGAGAGCGCCCTGTCGAACGACCATGCCCATGCCTCGAAGCACCCTGCCGAGAATGCCAATGCGGCCGAGCAAGCTAGCGATGGCCAGCCTATGCAGCACGCCCATGCGTCTAGTGACAAACCTATGCAGCACGCCTATGCGTCGAGTGGCCAGTGCCTATGCAGCATGCCCATGTGTCGGTCACCAGCGCCTATGCCAAGCACCATGCACCATGCCGAACAAGCCTTGTGGTGATACCTAGTGAGCCATGCGTTGAGGATGAGTGGCCATCCTATACGTTGGTGATGGCTGGTTCTTGCGATGGCTAAGTTGGATTGTGATGGTAGTGAGTTGGCTTGCTATGCGTTGGTTATAGGCTATGCGTTGATTATGGACTATGCGTTGAACATTCAAGAGTTGGACGCATATAAAGGATTTGATCACATAGAAAACGTCATCAAAACATGTGTCTTCTTGAGAGGAAACCTTAGGCCTTAAGCAATTGAGGTGGTTACATCAGAGGACATGCAATTCGAAGCTCATGCATTGGCTACATAGGAGAAGGACACTTAGATTGCGTTGATCAAAGAGTTGTGTTGTGAGTGTGAGGAGGAAACACTTGGACATGCAACCAAGTAAGAGGTGTCGAATTTGGAGAAGGTTTGGACGTCTATAAATAGGGCCAAAAGACTTCATTTTTAGATCACAATTCAAAAAGACAGTAAAAAGAGTGGGAAATTTGAGTAAACCTTGCGTTGAGAGCAAAATCCATGCGTTGATCATAGAATTTCAAAGAGGACGCATTGGACAGTGAAGTCTGGAAAGCAGCATCAACTTAGGACGAGGAGTTCTCCTAATTTACTGATATGTTTGGAGTGATTCTAAAGCCACATCAAAGCTCTAGAAGTATAGTGTTTAGGGTAGGGCTTCCGGAGAAAAAGCTCGAAGGGATCGGGCTGGAAACTGAGAAGAAGGCAGAAGGGTTAGGCTGTCGGATAAGCTTTGGTCAGTCTTGAAGATTATGAGATTCTGGCCAAACCACAAGGATTTCTGAGCTCATATTTTAGGGTAAGCTATCTGAGAAATTTTAGAATAAATTTGTAGAAGTAAGTATCTCAAAATAAGGTTTAGAATTATGAGTAATCTGAGCTGTAAGTTGAATCTGGATTCTGGGGGTGAAAAGGGAGCACGAGGTAGAAAAGGAACTACTAGAGTGAAAGGTTCCTAATCGATCGAGGTAATTACAATGTTTTATAGAAAGCATGTTTTAAAGAAGATTATTCTCATGCTAGCTAGTTTTACAAAGTGATTTCCAAGCAAACCATGAGTTATATTTTAAACGCATGCATGTGTAGGAAGCTTGTTGGAAAGCTATTTATATGTGCTAAATATACCCAGCATGCGTTAGTATCTTTAAAGCTATGTTTTTATATGTGTTATACTTTACATGCTTTAAAGATAGAAAGTCATTTATGACTAGTTTTACTTAAAACGCGATACCGAAGGATGTTTGAGAAGGTATCCACCCAAGGACATTTAAGCTATTGGTACTGAAGGTTGTTTGAGAAGGTACCAAACCAACCGGATACTAAAGGACGTTTGAGAAGGATCCTAGCTCGATATTGAAGGACATGAGAAGGTATCTGAGCAGAAGTACCTAAGGTATGACGGTACTTAGTATGGCCACGTGCACGTAGGTAGATAGAGTCAGAGATTGAGCAAAAGAGTTCTCTCTTGACTAATAGTTAGTTTTGGGAATGTTTTTACCCACAGTGAGGTTATTCTCAATTGAGAGACAGTTTTACTATTTTATGATTAAAACAACTTTATATGCTTTATGCTTGGAAAATGTTTATACTGCAGTACAAGTACTGTAGAAGCTTATTTTTCAGTTTGAACTCTTTATTGACATTTTGCATGAGAATTAATTATATTTCTTAAGTCACTCACTGGGCTAGTAAGCTCACCCAGTTTTCAAATGGTTTCCTCCCCCCCATGTAGCGGTCAAATCCTCAGAAGATAAGCTCCGCATCTGCTCTGCCACTAAAGGATGAAGATATTGTAACTCGTCTGTTAGGTGGTTACTGTAAATATTGTACACATGTTATAGTTGTTCATATAGGGACTAGAGTTTTTGGGCTTGGGACTTATGAATCTAGTGTTGTAATGACTCTAAACATGTTATGTTTCTAAATTAATAAATTTTTGGCCTAAAGACATGGGAAAGGTTTGAGCTAGCTTAGTATTAGAGCATAAGGTTTTGGGTGAAAGAGAGAGTTCATGCACTAGATTAAGTCCTATAAGTAAGTCCCTAACATGTGTACTTAATAATTAGGCAAAGATTCTAAGGAGAAGTGGCAGGTTGAGCAGGCAGACTAAGGAGATGAATGTTGACCCTACCAGCGGAGGTCCTGAAGCTAGACGGTACCTAGATCCAAATGGGAAAAGAATTAGAGACTCAATAGATTAGGAAGTGACTTCTACAAATGAGTCGGGTATCTTGCAGGTAAATGTAGATCCCCAGATGGTGGATCGAGTGTTTGATAGAATCACCCAGAGATGGGTAGCAAGTGTGGGATCGATTCAGACCGATCCAAAAAAGAAATTCGGCATCGAGAGGCTGAAAGCTTTAGGAGCCACGACATTCGATGGAGCCACAGATCTAGTAGATGCTAAGGTCTGGTTGGACTTGATTGAGAAGTGTTTTAAGGTTAAGAGATGCCTTGAGGACCGTAAGGTTGGGTTAACGGCATTCTTGCTGCAGAAAGGGGCTGAGAAGTGGTGGAAAGTGATAGAGGCCAGAAGGAATAGTTTGGAAACTATGACTTGGTCTGAGTTTAGAAAGTTATTTGAGGATAAATACTACCCTGGTGCTTTTAAAGAAGCGAAGAGGGAGGAATTCATTAGGCTAATGCAGGGAGTGATGATGGTTGTTTAGTATGAGCAAAGATTTATTGAATTTTCTCAGTATGCCCTTCCAATCATCGCAGAAGAGAAGAAGAGGTGTAGAAGATTTGAGAATGGCTTAAGAAGAAAGATACATACACCTGTTACCTCTACATCCAATTGGGTGAATTTCACTCAGTTAGTTGAGACCACTATCTGAGTAGTGCAGAGTGTAGCGAGGGAAGATATACTCCAGCCATATGAAGGACAGTTTAAGATGCCTAGAGAAACGAGAAGTAAGAGATTTAGACCCCCGTTCTCTAGATAGTCGCGTACGAGAAATTTTGGAGACACGAGCCAACAAAGTTTAGGTCGAAAAAGGTCAAGACCTACAGCTGGATCGAGTGGTACATCAATATCGGGTCATGCTAGCGAGTCGGTAGCTAGTACAGGAAGGCGACCAGTTTCTGTAAACTGTGGTAGACCCCATACAAAAGTGTGTTATGGGAATAGGAATATGTGCTTCCAGTGTGGACAAGAGGGGCATTTCAATAGATATTGTCCTCAGTTAGGTCATAGAGCACAGAGTGAGCAAAAAGGGGTTACCTAGGTTGTAGACAAACCCAAAGCGACCAGAACTAGAGGTGAGGGATCCGGTGCAGTTAAACAGAAAGGGGTAGTTGGACGACTCTAACAGCAACAGCAATAGCAACAGCAACAGGGTAGAGTATATGCTATGACACACCAGGAAGCGGAAGAGGTTCCAGATGTCGTAACTGGTACGATAACTTTATGTAATCAATCCGCTTATGCATGATTTGATCTTGGTGCTACACACTCATTCATATCTAGCATGTGTGCATTACATATAGATAGAGTGCCTGAGCGTATGAATGAGGATTTTTTTATCTCTACGCCTATAGGAGATACTCTAGTTGTACATGAGTACTACAAGAATTGTGAAGTAATTCATGGAAATCGGAGTTTATGGGTTCACTTGATTCCATTAGAATTACGAGAGTTTGATGTTAACTTAGGTATGGACTTCCTAAGTAAACACTATGCCACTATGGATTGTTTTAGGAAAGAAATAGTGTTTAGAAAACCAGGTGAAAAAGAAATAACCCTGATAGAAAGTAAAAGAATACTTCGGGAAGTTTAATATCAGAAGTGAAGGCTAGGAAGCTGCTGAGTAAGGGATGTGAAGCCTATTTATCCTATGTAGCAGTTTCATAGGATGAGAAACTGAGACCTAAGGATGTACCTGTGGTACAAGAATTCTTAGATGTGTTCCCTGAAGAGTTACCAGGTTTACCACCTGACAAGGAAATAGAGTTTACTATTGAGTTAGTTCCAAGTTCAGCACCTATATCCTAGGCACCATATAGGATGGCACCAATGGAACTGAAGGAGTTAAAAGTTCAGTTACAAGAACTTGTGGATAAGGGGTACATTAGACCCAGTGTGTCGCCTTGGGGAGCACCAATCTTGTTGGTTAAGAAGAAAGACGATACTCTTAGATTATGCATAGACTATAGACAGTTGAATAAGGTGACCATTAAGAATAAGTATCCATTACCTCGTATAGATAATCTCTTCGATCAGTTAAAGGGAGCCACAGTGTTCTCTAAGATAGATTTGAGATCAGGTTATCACCAGTTGAAGGTGAAAGACACAGATGTTCCAAAGACTGCATTCATAACTAGGTATGAACATTATGAGTTCCTAGTAATGCCATTTGGATTGACAAATGCTCCTGCGTTATTTATGGACATGATGAATAGGATATTTCATCTTTATCTGGATCAATTTGTGATATTTTTCATAAACGATATACTATTATATTCTAGTAGTGCAGAGAAGCACAAAGAACATCTAAGGATGGTGTTGAAGATGCTAAGGGAAAAGAAGTTATATGCCAAATTTAGCAAGTGTGATTTTTGGTTAAACCAAGTCGTATTCCTTAGGCATATAGTTTCAACTGACGGAGTTAGCGTAGATTGTCAAAAGATAGAAGCAATAATCAATTAGGAACGACCCCTGAATGTAACCAAAGTATGTAGTTTTCTGGGTTTACCAGATTATTATAAGAGATTCGTGGAGGGCTTTTCAAAGATAGCTCTACCATTGAAAAACCTGACCAAAAAAGATGCGAAGTTTGAGTGGTCGCCATAATCCGAGCATAGTTTTTTAGGTATTGAAACAGAGGTTAGTGTCAGCACCAGTATTAATTCTACCTACACCAGGTAAAGAGTTTGAGGTTTATTGTGATGCATCCCGACAAGGGTTAGGATGTGTGCTGATGCAGGAAGGGAAGGTAGTAGCTTATGCTTCTCGACAGTTAAAGAAGCATAAATGTAACTACCCTACACACGATTTAGAGTTAGCAGCAATTTTGTTAGCTCTAAAGTTGTGGAGACATTACCTGTTTGGTGAGCATTGTCATATATTCACGGATCATAAGTTTCTGAAGTATATCTTTGATTAGAAGAAACTGAACTTGAGACAGAGAAGATGGCTCGAGTTGATCAAAGATTATGACTGTACAATTGACTATCACCTAGGTAAAGCAAATGTGGTAGCTGATGCTCTGAGTTGGAAAACCAGATCAGCTAGAGCTAGTATCAATTTAGTGAAGGGTACACTAATTCATGAGTTGTATAATGCCAGGGCAGCATTATTAGTCAGTCAAACAGGAGGATTACTAGCTTCATTTGAAGTACATCCTACTCTCGTAGAAGATATTCTATGTGAGCAATTAAAGGATTCCAATATTCAGAAGTTAGCTGAAGAAGTAGATAAAGGATTGAGGATGGACTACCAATTAAGAGTCGACAAAGTGCTACTAAAAGAAGGTAGAATATGCGTACCTAAGGACTTAGCACTTAAACAAGCTATTCTAAAAGAGGCACATAGTTCGGCCTATGCTATGCATTTGGGCAGTACGAAGATGTACAGAACATTAAAGAGATCATACTGGTGGCCTGGTATGAAAAGAGAAATAGCGGAGTATGTTGACAGGCGTCTAATATGTCAATAAGTTAAACCGGACAGACAGAGGCCAGCAAGATTACTTAATCCACTCCCAGTACCAGAGTGAAAGTGGGAGCATATTACGATGGATTTCCTGTTTGGATTACCTAGGACACCAGCGAGCTATGATGGTATATGGGTAATTGTGGATAGATTGACAAAAACATCTAAGTTTTTACTTGTTAAAGTTACTCTTACCCTAGACTAATTAGCTAAGCTGTATGTTGATCGAGTCGTGAGTCAGTTTGGAGCTCTAGTTTCAATAGTATCAGATCGAGACTCCAGATTTACATCGAAGTTTTGGCCTAATTTACAGAAAGCTATGGGAACTAAGTTATATTTTAGTACCATTTTTCATCCACAGACGGATGGTCAGTCGGAGCGGACAATTCAGACATTAGAGGACATGCTGAAAGCGTGTATATTGCAATTTAAGGACAGTTGGGATACACATCTATCGTTAATCGAATTTGCATATAACAACAGTTACCATTCAAGTATCGGGATGGCACCGTATGAGGCACTATATGAAAGGCCATGTAGGACTCCAATATGCTTGAATGAAGTTGGTGAAAGGAAATTACTTGGTTCAGAACTTGTGCAACAGACATCAGATAATGTTAAGATTATAAAATATAATCTTAAGACGGCTCGAGATAGGCAAAAGAGTTATGCCGATAAACGGAGAAGAGAATTGGAGTTTAAAGTTGGTGACAAAGTATTTCTTAAGTTATCTCCATGGAAAGGAATACTCAGGTTTGATAGGAAAGGGAAATTAAGCCCGAGATATATTGGACCTTACGAGATAGTAGAAAGAATTGGCCCAATGGCATATAGATTGGATTTACCTCCAGAGTTATCTCGTATTCATGATGTGTTTCATGTGGCAATGCTTAGAAAGTATGTGCCAGACCCTACCCATGTGTTGCCTGAGCAACCAGTACAGTTGAGAGAAAATCTGTCTTACGAAGAAGAACCAGTGGAGATCCTTGATAGAAAAGACAGGTCATAAGGAATAAGACAATTCCATTGGTAAAGGTACTATGGCGGAACCATAGCACGGAAGAAGTAACGTGGGAAGTCGAAGAGCAAATCAGAAACAAGTATTCGCAGTTGTTTAATTGACGGACATGTAGCAAAATTTTGAGGACGAAGTTTTTATAAGGGGAAGGTAAATGTGAACCCCGAATCCAAATTTCTCTACTTAAGTATGTTCCCTACTGAGACTAGTGTGGTGAGTAGGTTGATGTGGAAACTAGTGTGTGATGGTAGAGAAAAGGGTGGAAAATAGAAGAAAAGTGTGTATTTGGAAGCTTGACTTTTGGGGAAAAACTTGGAAAATTTGGCTAAGTATAGAAAATTGTGTGTTGATGCATTGGAAGGATGTATTGATGCGTTAGAAGGGTTGTTGGTGATGGCATACGGCTGAAGGAGGAAAGAAGGAGGTGATGCATTGGAAGGCAGCCCATGCATCGAGTGGCCAGCCAAGCGCCCTTGCTCAATGTGTCGAGCGGCCATGCTTGTGCAGCACACGGCCTGACCGAGCGGCCATGCCTATGCAGCAAGCGCCTTGTCCAACGGCCATGCCCATGCGTCAAAGCACCCTATAGAGCATGCTCATGCGGCCGAGCAAGCGAGCGATGGCCAGCCTATGCAGCACGCCCATGCGTCGAGCGGCCAGCCTATGCAGCATGCCCATGCATAGAGTGGCCAGCACCTATGCAGCACGCCCTTGCGTCAGCCACCAGCACCTATGCCAAGCACCATGTGCCATGTCAAGTAAGCCTTGCAGTGATACCTAGTGAGCCATGCGTCGAGGATGAGCAACCATCCTATGCATTGGTGATGGCTGGCTCTTGCGGTAGCTAAGTTGGATTTCAATGGTAGTGAGTTGGCTTGCTATGCATTGGTTATAGGCTATGCGTTGATTATGGACTATGCGTTGAACATTCAAGAGTTGGACGCATATAAAGGATGAGATCACATAGAAAACGTCATCAAAACATGTGTCTTCTTGAGAGGAAACCTTAGGCCTTAAGCATTTGAGATGTTTGGATAAGAGGACATGCAATTCGAAGCTCATGCGTTGGCTACATAGGAGAAGGACACTTAGATTGCATTGACCAAAGAGTTGTGTTGTTAGTTTGAGGAAGAAACACTTGGACGTGCAGCCAAGTAGGAGGTGTCGAATTTAGAGAAGGTTTGGATGCCTATAAATAAAGACAAAGGACTTCATTTTTAGATCACAATTCAACTTGGGACGAAGAGTTCTCCCAATATACTGATGTGTTTAGAGTGATTCTAAAGCAACCTGAAATCTTTGGAAGTATAGTATTCAGGGTAGGGCTTCCAGAGAAAAAGCTCGAAGGGATCGAGCTGGAAACTGAGAAGAAGACAGAAGGGTCAGGCTGTCAGATAAGATTTGGTCAGTCTTGAAGATTATGAGATTCCGGCCAAACCACGAGGATTTCTAAGCTCGTATTTTAGGGTAAGCTTTCGGAGAAATTTTAGAATAAATTTGTAGAAGTAAGTATCTCAAAATAAGGTTTAGAACTATGAGTAATCTGAGCTGTAAGTTGAATCTAGATTCTAGGGGTGAAAAGGGAGCCCGAGGTAGAAAAGGAACTACTAGAGTGAAAGGTTCCTAACCGATCAAGGTGAGTGACTAAAACGTTTTGACTAAAATGTTTGAATTACAATGTTTTATAGAAAGCATGTTTTAAAGAAGATTATTCTCATGCCAGCTAGTTTTACAAAGTGATTTCCAAGCAAACCATGAGTTATATTTTAAACGCATGCATGTGTAGGAAGTTTGTTGGAAAGCTATTTATATGTGTTAAATATACCCAGCATGCATTAGTATCTTTAAAGCTATGTTTTTATATGTGTTATACTTTACATGCTTTAAAGAGAGAAAGTCATTTATGACTAGTTTTACTTAAAACGCGATACCAAAGGACGTTTGAGAAGGTATCCGCCCAACTAGATACTGAAGGACATTTGAGAAGGTATCTATTTGTACTGAAGGACGTTTGAGACGGTACCAAACCAATCGGATACTGAAGGAAGTTTGAGAATGTCACACCCCTTCCTAAGCCTTAGCTCCAAGACTTGGAAGAGAGCATGAGGATATACTAGTAGCATTCCAAGACAACATTTTAATTTAACATTTCCCCTTTTATCTATTAAAAACTTTAACATGTTTACAGTAATCTATCTAAGTTTCATACATATAGCTCAATTTCCTATACTCTTCTATTACATGATCCGAGCCGTGCCCTGAGAAATTACCAAGTTCTGGTGTTTTGGTGCTTGTAGACTCCATCCTGAACGCTCCACTTTGCAACCTGGGGGGGGGATAGAGGAAAACATTTGGAAAAGCGTGAGCTAATAAGCCCAGTAAGTGGTGCCTTTTAAAATAATAATCACTTTACAAAACATATTTTTGGCATGATCATGTGTAATTTCATTCAATCATTATCTTCCAGTCTCATGCTATACTTGGCATGTTCACATCATGCATATATTAATAATCATAACAACTTTTTATGGAAACTTTCCTATAAACTGCTTTCCCCACCAATGTGCACATCAACAATTCTTTTCCGCTAGTCATGCTTAGATATCTCTACTATATTCCCACTGATCGTCACTGACTATTATTTCCCGCCGACCGAGGCCGACTATATTTTTCCCACCAAGTACCATTTTTAAGCATGCTAACTTATGTATTTTGGGTATAATCTTAGTTTCCGTAGAAATTACACAGACAATATCATGGCAAGTAACATATCATCATAAGCATGCATCGTGTACTTACCTATGCATTTATTCACATATCAATGCATAAAACTAAATAACCACTCACCGTAAGCAAGATTCCTACTAAAACCACTTTGAGAATACCTTTCTGAGAGTTCCTCCATATCAATTAAAATTCCTCAATTAACACTCGTTATATCAATAAATAATGAAAAAATAGCCAAAATACCATTATATAATGAAAGTACCAGCTTTTACCCCACTCCAAACTTAGCTAAAATCCTAAAATTAGACCCTTCAGAGGTTATTTGGACTGTGGCGGGTAGCTGGGCATTCGGCTGTGTGCTAGTCCACAGTGGGCTGCTGCATTGGGTGTGTGTGATGCGTCACACAGTGGCTGTTGTGTTGGGCTGGTGTGTGTGATGCGTTCATGCAAGGTGCGCTGATGGACGAATGCAGCGCTGCAAGGTGCAAAGCGTGCATGCTGTGTGTTGGATGCGTTGGCTGGCTATGCGTCCGGAATGGCTTCAATGTTTCACCACCGCAACTTTAGCTCCTTCGGACCCCAATTAATTTGACACACTCTAAATAAGCTCTCAACACAGAGATTTTGGCGATGGCATGAATAAATTCTTTTCGCCTAACCCCTCTATTTATAGCCATCCCAAACTTACCCCCTTGTGACAACTTAACTCCCATTTGTCCCTTTTTGAAGCTGCCAACACTTAGCCTATTCCAGCACAACCTTGAGTTGTTCTCACCTTAATTTGCAGGCTAAAATCCCCATTTTGCATGCAACCTCCTTCATCCACCTCCTGCTTAGGGTGATAAGACCTCTTTTGCATGTAATCTCCTTTGTCCACCTCCTACTTAGAGCTTTGTGTGAACCTTCTTTTGCCACCTCGATCAGTTCAATACTTAACATGTTCATCTATCTAATTTGTTAGGCTTATCAACATCTTCATAAATATTTCCATCTTCTCTTGGAATTCTTTTCCTCATCAATTAGCCTTTCTTTTGTCCACAACGCATAGCAAGCCAACTCACTTCCATCGAAATCTCACTTAGCCATCGCATGAGTCAATCATCACCAATGCATAAGGTGGCCGCTCATCCTTGATGCATGGCTCACTAGGTATGTCCATATGGCTTGCTTGGCATGGACGCATAGCACTTGGCATAGGTGCTGGCCATCGACGCATGGACGTGCTGCATAGGTGCTGATCATCGCTTGCTTGATCGGCCGCATAAGCATGCTCAACCGCATGCGCGTGGTAGGCCGCATGGCATGCTTGGCTGCATGGGCATGCCTCGACGCATTAATGCTCGGTAGGGCTCTTCGACGCATGGCCATTCAACAATGCGCTCGCAGTGTAGGCTGGCAGTTCAACGCATGGACTTTGCGCTTGGCGCAAGGCATCAACGCATGGCTGCTCGACAGGCTCGGCAACGCTCGATGCATAGGATGGGCATCTGGCATGCCCGCTTGACGCATAGGCAGGGGTGCTTGGCATACATGCTCGACACATGGGCTATGCACTTGGCATGCCCTTGTGTTAGTTGCATGCAAGTCCACGGCCATTGCCCAAGTGCTTCTAGCCTCCCACGCACTCTTGAGTTCAATGTGCTTAAGCCCTCCATATGCGTTGGCCCACTTGCCACCTTTTGCTATAATTTAGTACTAATGTTTTCACCCTTGCCCCAATATCTTTATTACTTAAGATTTTCCTTCTCCAAATAACCTTCCACCTTGGATTTAGTGTTAGGGTGTCACATTTACCACCCCCTAAAAAAAAATTCGTCCCAAAATTAAAAAAAAAAAACTTATTTTACAACAAAAATTTATTAATTTGATTTGCCTAGTGCAATTCTATTACATACTGGCTTTTACCCTTAGTCTTCTAAAACTTTCTCTTTCCCTTTTCCCACAACCGATATATTGTCTTCCCTATCTTGAGCTAATCCATATAGTTTTCCCAACGTCATTTTTCCTGTTTCCTCTTTTCTTCCTCCTTCAGTCCGTCCTCCTTCAATAGTCGTTGGTCTCACACCCGGGCTGCTTGGTATTGTATATTTCCAGTATTCATCAGCTAGAGACATTCTCGTTTAAAGTGTCCTAGATTGCCACACTTAAAACATGTGCGTGATCGTCCTTGGGTTTGTTCCCAACATCTTCCCCAGTGATATTTATTACAGACCGAACATCTTGATTTTTGGTTAACACTCATCATTGATTCCTTTATTTGGCTTTCCCATTCAGGGTCTGCTTTAGTGTTTGTAATTCCTTTTCTTTTCCATCCACTTCTGCTTTCTACCCTGGGGGTAAAATTTCTTGGTTCTCTCTGCCACAAACTCATTGATGAGTTTTTTTCTGGTCTCCCTTCTTTTGCCATTAAACTTCTTTCTACTCTCATTTTGGCTTCTATTAGTTTTGAAAATTCTCCCCATTCCATGATTGCTGTAACAGGAGTTCGAATCTCTTATCTTAATCCTGATTCAAAACTCCGACAGCGTTCCTTTTCATCCACAATTATGTTTAAAGCATACTTGGATAGCGTTGTATACTTTAATTTATATTCCGCTACAGTCATGTTTCCCTGCATGAGTTGTAGAAACTTATCTTGTTTCATATCTCTGAATGATCTAGGATAGAATCTTTCGAAAAATGCTTTTCGAAATTCTTCCCAACACACTTCTTCTTGGTCTCCTCTTCTATTCTTCAGTAGTTTCCACCAATCTTCTGCCTGTTTTTGTAGTAAGAATGTTGCAAGACTTAATTTTATGTTTTCAGGGCATCTCATTACCCCGAAACATTTTTCTACTTGATTCATCAAAACTTTTGCATCTGCAGGATCCTTTGTTCCTTCAAAGTTTGTAGCTCCCAATGCCTTTAATCGTTCTATCCCATATTTCTTCTCGGGATCAGGTTGTATATTTCCTAAACTTGCTTGAAGTATTTGAGTGAATTTATCCATCTGTTCTTCCTCCCTTGAATTTTCTCTTGGATGGCTGAAGGCACTTTCACTATCATTTTCAGAGGGTTACACCATTCTGCGTTTTCCACTTTTCAGCATTTTGTCTACAACCATTCACATATAAATTAGACATGCATTATCAACATACTACTTTTATTTATAAACGTAGTTTCTATTTACATTACTGGTTATCTTTAGTCTGCATAGTTTCTTATTTACTCACTATCCTGTAGTTGTAGGTTTTCGAATTAATACGCATCCGCTCATTTCTCCACACACATCTCTCTTGGACATGACTTATCTCTTTACAGAAAATAAAGAACTTATAAGATTCCGCATTGTTGAATTCATAGGCGGGCTATTCCTCGAATTCTATCACGATACATCGAGGAATATCTTTCTTAGCTACTTGTGCCCACTCCTGGTCTACCGCTAGTTCGGGTAATATGTTGTTACTTCTGGAGCTGGAACCTCCCGCCATCTCCTGCTGATATTTCTCCTAGATTTCTCTCGTTCTTATATAAAAAACATAAACAATTTTTACAAATATGGCCAGTCTTGCCACACCCATAACAGATCCCGGTCCCTTTCAGACATAGACCGCTATGATTTTTACCGCATTGCGAACATCCCATGTTATTTAGGAATCCCACTAAGTTTGTATTATTCAAAGTAATAGAGTGTTCAATATTGTTGTTCATAGTATGCTCAGATATTTCAACGGTTTCCCCTCGGTTAGCGCTGCGGTCTTCCCTTTGCGTCCAGGAGTCATTCCACCACTAGTCCTGCTTGCTCGGATTCATTTCCTACAGTGGACATTATTTTTAGGTTATTAATTACTAATCTCTTTATTTCTATATCCCTTTCTCGCATTTTTCTATGTCCACATATTATCCCTTACTTCTTTTCCTAACCTTTCCTGATCATTTATTTTAGATTTTCCTAATGTATTTCATTATATTTATCCCTCTTTTGGTTCTGACCTAGACCAGTTTCTAATATTATCTAGCTTCCATACCTTAGGTAAGCCTTTTCCCTAATGCCATTTTGGCTTTAACCTACCCCTTTTTCCTTTATCTTTCCTCTAGATTCAATTTATACTTATGCTAGACTCAATTTTTCCCAGGTTTTATGTAAACCTTTGCTCTGATACCAAACTGTCACACCCCCTCCCAAGCCTTAGCTCCAAGACTTGGAAGAGAGCATGAGGATATACTAGTAGCATTCCAAGACAACATTTTAATTTAACATTTCCCCCTTTATCAATTAAAAACCGTAACATGTTTACAGTAATCTATCTAAGTTTCATACATATAGCTCAATTTCCTATACTCTTCTATAGAAATTTCACAAACAATATCATGGCAAACAACATAACATCATAACCATGCATCTTGCACTTATATTTTCATTTATCTACATATCGACGCATAAAACTAAGTAAACACTCACCGCAAAAAAGTTTTTCCACTAAAATCACCTTGAGAATACCTTCCTGAGAATTTCTCCATATCATGGAAATTCCTCAATTAATACTTGTTATATCAATAAATAATGTCAAAATAGCCAAAATATCATTATATAATGAAAATACCAGCTTACCCTATTCCAATTTAGCTAAAATCCTAAAATTAGCCTCTTTAGAGGTTAGTTGGACTCTGGTAGGCAGTTGGGCGTTTTGTAATAGGCAGGGTGGGCGTGTTGTGCCGCACAGGGGGCTGACGTGTTGGGCACGCATTGCACAGTGGCCTGTTGCGCTGGGCGTGATGCGTCGCGCGG
>NC_052356.1:49053479-49079821 GCF_009727055.1 Benincasa hispida | reverse complement strand
TCTTTTGGTCACCTTTTTGGATAATTTAGTATTAATGTTTTCCACTCTTTGCCCCAATATCCTTACTTAGGATTTTTCTTCTCTATTTAACCTCCCACTTTAGATTTAGTGTTAGGATCTTACATTTACCACTCCCTTAAAATAATTTCGTCCTTGAAATTAAACAAAATTTAATTTACAACATAACTATTTATTTAATAATTTGTCTCATACAGTTTTATTACACCATGACTTTTATTCTAGTCTTCTAAAACTTTCTCTTTTCTTTTTCCCATGACAGATATATTATCTTCCCTATCCTGGGTTAATTCATATAGTTTTTCCAACGTTATTTTTCTTGTTTCCTCTTTTCTTCCTTCTATAGTTCGTCCTCCTTCAACTGTCGTTGATCTCCCTCCCGGGTTGTTTGGTGGTTGTATATTTCCAGCATCCATCAACTAAGGACATTCTCATTTAAAGTGTCCCGGTTTTCCACAGTTAAAACACGTGTGCGATCATTCTTGGGTTTGTTCCCAACATCTTCCCCAGTGATATTTATTACAGATCGGACATCTTGGTTTTTTGTTAATGCTCACCATTGACTCCTTTATTTGGCTCTCCCATTCAGGGTCTTCTTTAGTATTGGTAATTCCTCTTCTTTTCCATCCACTTCTGCTTTCTACCCTGGGGGTAAAATTTCTTGGTTCCTCCCTCAACCACCAACTTATTGATGAGTCTCTTTCTGGTCTTACTTCTTCCACCGTTAAACTTCTTTCTACTCTCATTGTGGCTTCTATTAGTTTTGAAAATTCTCCCCATTCTATGATTGCTGTAACAGGAGTTCGAATCTCTTATCTTAATCCTATTTCAAACCTCTGACAGCGTTCCTTTTCATCCACCACTATGTTTAAAGCATACTTGGATAGCTCCGTATACTTTAATTCATATTCCGCTACAGTCATATTTCCCTGCATGAGCTGTAGGAATTCATCTTGTTTCATATCCCTGAATGATCGAGGATAAAATCTTTTGAAAATTGCTTTTCAAAATTTCTCCCAACATATTTCTTCTTGATCGCCTCTCCTATTCTTTAGTAGCTTCCACCAATATTTAATCGTTCTATCCCATATTTCTTTTCGGGATCAAGTTATATATTTTCTAAGCTTGCTTGAAGTCTTTGGGTGAATTTATCCATTTGTTCTTCCTCCCTTGATTTTTCTCTTGGATGGCTTGAGGCATTTTCACTTTCGTTTCCAGAGGGGTTGCCCAGTTCTACGTTTTCCACTTCTCAGCATTTTATCTACAACCATTCACATATAAATTAGACATACATCTATCAACATACTACTTTTATTTATAAACATTGTTGCTATTTACATTATGGGTTTTCTTCAGTCTACATAGTTTCTCGTTTACCCATTCTTCTGTAGTCGTACGTTTTCAAAATTAAGGTGCATCCTTTCGTTTCTCCACAAACACCTTTCCTAAACATGACCTATTTCCTTACAGAAAGTACATAACTTATAGGATTTCGCGTTGTTAGGGTCATAGGTAGGCTATTCCTCGAATTCGATCACAATACGTTAAGGAATATCCTTCTTTGCTTCACGCGCCCATTCTTGGTCCATCGTTAGTTCGGGCAATATATTGTTACTTCCTAAACTTGAACCTCCGGCCAGTTCTCGTTGATATTTTTCCTGAATTTCTCTTGTTTTTCTCTGAAAGACATAACAATTTTTGCGGATATGGCCAACCTTGCCACAACCATAGCAGATTCCGGTCCCTTTCAGACACAGACCGCTATGATTTTTACCACATTGCAGACATCCCATGTTAGTTCGGGATCCCACTAAGTTTGCATTGTTCAAGGTAATAGGATATTCAGTATTATTGTTCACACTATTCTCAGATCTTTCAGGGTTTTCCCCTGGATTAGCGCCGCGGTCTCCAGTTCGCGTTCCAGAGTCATTCCATCACCAGTCTTGTCTGCTCGGATTCATTTCCTACAGTGGACATTATTCAGGTTATTACTTACTAATTTCTTTATTTTCACTACCACTTTTTCATGTTTCCTTATGTCCACTTATTATTCTTCATTTTTTTTCTCCTAACCTTTCCTAATTTTATTTTAGGTTTTCCTAATATATTTCATTTTAGGTTTTGACGTAGCCTAGTTTCTAGTATTATCTGGCTTCCATACCTTAGGTAAGCCTTTTCTTAATGCCGCTTTGCCTTTAACCTACTCCTTTTTCCTTTATTTTTTTTCTAGATTCTATTTATACTTATGCTAGACTCAACTTTTTCCCAGGTTTTACATAAACCTTTGCTCCAATACCAAGCTGTCACACCCCTTCCCTAGCCTTAGCCCCAAGACTTGGAAGGGAGCATCAGGGTACACCAGTAGTATTTCAAGACAACATTTTCATTTAACATTTCCCCCCCTGTATCTATTAAAGACTGTGACATGATTACAATAATCTATCTAACTTTCATACATATAGTTGAATTTCCTATATTTTTTTATCACAAGATCCGAGTCGTGCCTTAACAATTTACCAAGTCCTGGTGTTTTAGTGGTTTGTAGACTCCTTCCTGTGCTACCTGGGGAGGGGGGAGGGGGGGCGGGGGGAATATAAGAAAGACATTTGAAAGAGTGTGAGCTACTAAGCCCATGAGTGGTGCTTTTTAAATAATAATCACATTTGCAAAACATATTTTTGGGAAGTAATTCACAAATCCAAAGAGCCAAGCTATCGCCTATAATAGCTTTCCTGCAAAATTCCAATGAAAAAATCATACATGGAAATTATAGGACGTTCATATACTGATCTAGAAAGAGGCTGGTCTTGAAGAAGACTATACAGATAGATCCGAGAACCACGAGACAAGTGAGAGGTGAGTCTCTGAGCGCCAAAGAATCCTTCGCAATTCCCTTAGCTGAAGCTCTGTGCAAGTCAATTCTACCAGGAAAGCAAGGCCTGGAGGAAGCTTTGGCCTCCCACATTACTTCCAGCATGCCACCAAGCACCAACACCTCCGGTTCAGATCTTGTGTCAAGACGTTGAACACTCCTTCCATGTATTTTGTTTCTCTTATCTCTATTCATCATCTGTATTTCATCTTCTTTACTGTTCATTCACACCATGTATCAAACGCTTAATCTTAGTATTAAATGTTATGATAATTTCCATTGTCATCTCTCTGTCTCTTTCCGTACATCCATAATCCATTTTCTCCATGATGTATTCTTAATCCCATGGGTAGAAAGCAAGCATTAAGCGAATAAGTTAATTTGGGTTAAGGAAATAATTAAGTTTAGCTAAAGCTTGCTCGATGACATCTTCACCTATGAGAGCAAAAGTGAAGATGTTATTCCACCTATCGAGAGAAGGTTGGAAAAATGCGTTAACTAAAGAAAGAAGTATTTCCAGAGATGGAAACAGCCTTGCATTCATCAAGTTCATCTCTGTTTCACCATAGAGATATGGGAACACGGCCGATCACAGAGAGGTGTATGCCAAGGGAAAGCGGAACCTTAGTTGCATCTTTAACGCAATTGACAAACTTGCGATGTTTTTACTATTTTCTCTTTCTCTTTCTGATTCATTCATAAAGACTTACCATCGCATACATCAAATCTTTGTACAACTTCGACCTCAGTATCATGTATCCTGTATCTTGTATCTTGTATCATATTAGTTTAGGATTTTATTTTGTTAACGCAATTTTTACTTTCCCCGCAATTTACATTTTTGTATAAATCAACATTCTTTATTCATTGTAAAACCGGTCGCATGTATCACATAAGTAACACATTAACGAAAACAATCCCTGTGTTCGACCTTGGATTATTCTTAGAAACTTGTGTTGAAATTATACTTGGTTTCAGCGTAAGGAAACTTGTGACAAGCACTACTACATCGCATACTACTCACATAACATTAACAACGCATATACTTAGACGCAGTATCGCATAAAAATTATCTTTATTACAAAAGCACTTGAGCACATATACAACACATTATCTGTCATCACAGTGCATGCATAAGAAGGAATTAAATTTTACCATTACACGTCGCAAGGAGAATGCGCCGCAAGGGTTAACAAGCGACCCAAAATTTTGGCAAGAAGAGAAGGAAAGGAGAAAAAGAGAAGAAGGGGAAAAACAAGAAAAGATGTTACAAGTGCAACAAATCATCGCAGCAAGCAATTTGAAAAGAAAACTCCAAGATGAGGAAGTGCGCCATAAGAACGTAATTTCGACAGAAGAAGAGAGAAAAAGGCTTGAGGATGAACAGTGCATATTGCTGACCTCGGAGCAATTTGAAAAAGAAATGAGAGAAGAGGAAGAGGAAGAAAAGAAGAAGAAGGAAGAGAAAGAGAAACAGCGCAAGGTAAACGTGCAGCGCATTAGAGGGAATAAAAGAAAAAAAGTTGCGGAGTGGAAAAGGGAAGAAGAAGATCAGTGCAAGGAATGAGAACGGAAACAAAGACAAAGGTCAGGAAGAAAAACGTCGTCTAGGCATTCCCTGTTGCTCCGATCCCGCCTTATGTTGGCACAAGATGACAAAGGCAAGGGAAAATTCCAAGAGCAATCAACACAAGACCAAATACCCTTGGACCCCATACCTTTAGTTATTCGCCCTCCAAGCCCACAAGCGAAACCCTTTTCCCCACTCCCATAACACTTTACAAATCTCCTCCTCGCTCTCAATTCACCCAACGCACTCCCAGCAGCATCTTCCTTATCTCAATCTCCACCGCATTTGTCTCCTCCATCGTTGCATGTTGACGACCCACACGGTTTGGGTGAAGGCACTTCTGCTCAACCTCAAACCGTTGATGGTGAAACATTGTAGGTGCATCCCACCATCACAACCCTGGCTGTTGACCTAGCAGATATGCATTCTCTTCTCTCTCATTAACAAGAACTTTTCTGCCAATGAATAACGGAGTTACAAGAGAGCCACATAGTGGTTCAATGCAGTATTGCGATAACATGGCAAGTGCTGATCAACATTCAACGTAATATCTTTACGATCCACTTGAACCAAAGACAAATGGCAAAGCGTAATTATGAGTACTTCAACTTTTTGACAGCCTATTTACATGGTCCCATGGTGCCTCCACATTTACAGCAACCTCTGCATTTTGAAGAAGCTCCTCGAGTTCCTCCACAAAATCCTCAACCAGAGCCCCCACCACAACTCTAAATTTGGGGGTGTGCCACCTTCTCAATAAATCTGCAATTTTTCGTTGCGGTCATTCTTTTATTTCATTCATTATTTTTTTTTCTTATGTATAGAAGCTATACCTTGATTTTTTTGTACATGCTTAAATTTTGTGATGCGATGATTGTAATTCTTTGTATACTTAGTTAATTTTAATACAATTGAGTAACTATTCTTTTCGTATGCGTTAGCCTCTTTACTTATCATCCTTTGTCAATCATTGCGATATTCCTTGTCTTTAATTTTGCGTTATTAATTGCGTTGCCATGATGAGTAATA
This sequence comes from Benincasa hispida, assembly GCF_009727055.1. NCBI lineage: Eukaryota > Viridiplantae > Streptophyta > Magnoliopsida > Cucurbitales > Cucurbitaceae > Benincasa > Benincasa hispida. Next base: position 49,074,332 of record NC_052356.1, on the reverse strand, counting down.
TGCATACCCTTAGCAATATTTCTTATACTTTGCACTTTCTGACTAACACTTAGATAATTCATAGCAATAGCACTACTTTATCTTTTCTATTTCAAGTCTCTGCTCAAACCTTCTTTTCAAAATTTTGACTAGGTCAGAGCAGATACAATCAAGCAGATGCGGTCATTATCAGGAAAATGCGTTCATTAAAGAATTTTTTTTTTTATAAAACCTCCAATGTCAGTGCAAGGGAAAATCCCAAGCTGATAAGAGTTAAGTCGTGAAAGAAACCTGATCGTAGTTGGATGTTCGCATGTCACCCATGGGAGCAAGTTAGAACGAAGGTAGGTTTCCAAGATCAACGTAATATGAAAAAAGAAAAAGAAAAAAAAAAAAAAGAGATAAAACAAGAATATAAGAGACAACTCCTCTGACCAGCAAAAATAAAAATTAGCTGAAAATCAAGAGTTGAAGTTGAGATTGGAACACAACCGTAGTTAGATGCTTGCATGACACCCGTGGGAGCAAGCCAAAACGAAGGGTGTAACCATGATCAACAGTCTCTAATAAAATGACGCAAACCAGCCCACCGCATAAAGACGCACCTAGTTGTTTTTGTAAGAAGAGGTAAACATTCTTCTCAAAAAAAGAAGGGAATTTTCGGGTAGAGGTTTGTTGTATAAAAGAATAAAGTATAGCATGTTGATGAATTGTTAAAGGATAGAAGAGAATTCTATTGTTAAGTTATGTTGTAGAGGTGGAGCATTCGAAGCAGCTAATCGACGCAAAGTTAGGATGGGAATTGAGTGAAATTGCCTTAGTTGAAGATATACTTGAGGACAAACATATATCTAAATTTGGGGGTGTGATAACTTGCAGAAATACAAATTATTTATGCTGTTTTATTTAGATATTGCGGCAAAAAGAAAGGAAAGTTGCATCGATAATATAGGAATTGGCTTAGAAATAAAAAAATTATGAAATGTCAAAAACACACCCACTAACACCATTGCGATGGCGAAATAGAATGTTTCAGTCTCTGTTTTGCAGGAAATAGGTCACCGCATGCGTTAATGGCTCGAAGACAAAATGTACAACACATCTACATCGCATGCCCCCATCAATCAAGAACGAAAAGATGATCAATGCAATGACGGCACGTGCAACAATCGATCAAGAGCTTTAGCGATCAACACATTTGAACCGCATGTGGTAATAAAAAACAACACCGCATGCGGCGTAGATTGAAGATGAGAAGAGCAACGCATTCGCGGACGATTTTGACAAGTGGACATCTTTTTGCTGTGCAATTTTGACAGATTGACTATGGAATAGAAAGGAATTTTCCATTACGCCATTGTAGAAATTACCATAATTAGACGTGGGGACCACAAATTCAAAGAGCCAAGGTCTTGCCTATAAATAGCTTCCTCAAATACGCTGAAAGGAATACGGATACTGATATTGGGGGGAGAGAGAGGCTGGTCTGAAGAGACTTATAGAGTAAATCTAGGAGAACTACGAGACAAGGCTGAAAGGTGAGTCTCTGAGCAAAGAATTCTTCCGATACCCAAAGTTAAAGCTCTATTCAATAGGTCAATTCTACCGGGAAAGCAAGCCTAAGAGGGAAGCTTTCCTCTCCACCAAATCCATACGTCGGCAAGCAAAAATCTTCGATCGGGATCTATGTCAAGATGTTGACACTCTTTTCGTATTTGTTTCTATTCTCTAATTCATATTCTATGTTCATCTTCTTTAATCTCTCATTCACAAACATGTATCAAACGCTTAATTTTAGAATTAAATGTTATCATCGTTATCGTTATCATCTCTCTGTCTCTTTCCATACATTTATCATCCATTTTCTCCATAATGTGTTCTTAATCCCTGGGGTAAATAGTGAGAATTAAGCGAGTGAGTTAATCTATGTCAAGGAATCAATTAAGTTTAGCTAAAGCATGCTCGACGACATCTTCACCTGTGAGAGCAAAAGTGAAGATGTTATTCCGCCTATCGAGAGAAGGTTGAAAAAATGTGTTAACTAAAGCAAGAAGTATTTGCAGAGATGGAAACAACCTTGCATTCATCACGTTCATCTCTGTTTCACCATAGACGTATGGGAACGCGACCGATCACTGAAAGGTGTATGCCAAGGGAAAGCGGAACCTTAGTTGCATCCTTAACACGATTGATGAACTTGCGATGTTTTTACTCTTTACTCTTTCTATCTCTGCCTTATTCATAAGACTTGCCATCGCATCCATAGATTCTTTTGTATAACTTCACAGCCAGTCCTCGGCCCCATGTACCAAGTATCATAGTAGTTTAGGAATTTACTTTATTAACGCATTTTATTTACAACGCATTTTATTTTATCAACGCATTTTTACTTTTAGCACAATTTATATTTCTGTACAAACCAAAATTCTTTATTCATTATTTTATCCGGTCGCATGTATCACATAAGTATCACATTTAACGACAACAATCACCATGTTCGACCTCGGATCATTCTGAGAAACTTGCGTTGGAATTATAATTGGTTTTAGCGCAAGGAAACTTGTGGCACACACTACTTCATCGCATACTACGAGCATATCACTATCAACGCATACACTTAGAACGTAGTATCGCATAACATGTCTTTATCACAAATCACTTGAGAGAATATAGAGCATCATTCATTCATTCATCAGCGCAATAGATAAAGATAGCATTCCACTTTTACAGTCAACAAATTTATGGCAACATGAGCTTGTATGATTCATATTCACATTGTCCATATGTTTAAAGACAAATTTTCACCATTACAAGATTATGGTGCCATTGCCGGGGACATGAGCTTGTATTACATTCATCCATTAGTAGTGTGTATAAGTGATACAAAACATAACATGGCATAACATTCCATTCGTATCCTTACATGAGCCCACTGATCAGCCCTCACCTTTACCCTCCTTCCTCCCAGCCGAACTATCCCTTTATCCCCCCTCCCTGAAGCTCGCACAATTATCCTTCTCATCCACGACTCAGATCCCCAATCACCAGCAACTTCACCCCACCAACAATCACCAAGCCACTCCTCACCGTACTTTGCTTAATGTTAATGACCCATACGATTTGGGTGATGGTCCCTCGATTTAGCCCCAAAACGATGCTCGTGAGACATCGCAAGCATCCCCACCTCATCACCCTTCCATCATATCCTTAGTTGTTGCTGTTGATGAGATGCAAGCCCTTCTATCTCATGCACTATCCTTCTTCCGGCAATCACCTACGACATTGCACACCAACAATGACATGTTGCGCCAAGCATTAGTCAACGTACAACACAACATCTTTAATATTCAACAGAACCAATGACAACAAACTGAATGCAACCACGAGTATTTCAACTTCCTAACCACCTACCTTCATAGGCCTGGGGTTCCTGCTCACCTGCGCTAGCTGTTGTATTTCCAAGAAGTGCTGCAACCACCTCCCAACAATGATCTCTCACCACCAGTGTAAAATTTGGGGGTGTTCTACTCGGATTTCTTTTTGTTTTTCTTTCATCTATTTTGTATTTCTTTTTCTTTCTGTGTTTGATATCTTCTAGCTTTGTAAACTTTATAAATTTTTCCATGACTATGAAATTTCTTCAGTATGTCTCTTTGGCCTTATGTATTCTCTCCTTTTGAAAGTGATTCTTTCCATTTGTTCTTTTGCATTGTTAATTTAGCAATTATGATGATATCTATGCAATCACTTAAGAAATCTTCTTTTACATCGCATGTTTCCTGTTCATCTTAGAACCTTCTTCATTACAAATCAGTTTTACCTTACTTTCGCACAAGCCTCTGCTCAAACCTTTTTTTATATTTTGACTAAGTGTGCTTCCTTTCCCTTTCAACAGTGCAATGAGAACCTTGCACGCCTAAAAAATTTGGGGGTGGGAGAGGCTTGAGCAGATACGTTCAACCAAGAATTTGCAAAATTTTCTATAAAAATAATAATAATAATAATAATAAAACTCCACTATCAGTGCAAAGGAAAAATCCTAACCTAATAAGAGTTAAGTTATGAAAGGTACTTGCCCATAGTTGGATACTTCGTATGACACCCATGCAGGTAAGCCAAAACGAAGGTAAGTCACCAAGATCAACACAATTTAAATAATAAAGGAAAAAGACAACTCCACTGTCTGGCTAAAGCAAAAGGCTTAGCTAAAAGATAAGAGTTAAGTTGAGCTTGGAACACAACCGTAGTTGGATGTCCGCATCACACCCGTGGGGACAAGCCAAAACGAAGAGTGTAACCACGATCAACGTTCTTTAAGAAGAATTACAAACCATGCTCCCCTATAAGTAACGCATCCCATTTTATAAAAGGAAAGAAATGCAATAAGATTGTCAAAATAAATAAAGAACTTTTGAGCAGAAATTTGTCAAAACTAAGACTAAGAAAGATCTTTTGAAGAAGCATCCAAGTGCTAAAAGGAACAAATTATCCTAAAGAGATTGTGAATTTCCCAAGTATTAGGATATACTTGAGGACAAGCATAACTCTAAATTTGGGGGCATTATGACTTATAGAAATACAAGTTATTTGTGTTCCATTTTTAGACTATATGACAATAAAAGAAAGAAAATGCGACAGTCATGGTTAAGTTTATACAAAAAAACCAAAGTTGTGCTAAGATACTTCAAACACACCCGCTGACTACATTCATAGGAAAAGTGTACCAAAGTTTATGTTTTGCATGAAAACATGAATCATCACATGCACCAGTCTTTCAAAAGAAATACTCAAACAACATATGCCTCGGGATTTCTACGTCTTGAATCGTTCACCATGATGCAACACTGACATTCTCACCTTCCTTGACAAATGATAGCAACTAATTAGAGTGGGGGTTTCAAGGCAGACAAGTGCACAGCTCTATAAATAGAGCCTTAGCACTTCAAAGAAGGCAAGCGGACAAGATCGGAAAAAGCCTAACTTTGTAGGCAACCTTCTATTCCAAAATTCCCAATCCCTATATAGAAGGCCATCGGAGAACCAATATGAGAAGGAAGTTCACCTCTCCATTACACTCGTCATATCAAGTCGACAACTTTTCACCATCAATCTTTTGTGTCAAGAGATTGACACTGATCATGCAATGATTCCATTTTATCTATATTATCGTGTTGTAGAACATCATTAGCTAAGACATTAGCTAATTTGTATCTGAACTATTTACTATCTTAATATTATTGCCATGTTCATCTCTATTATTATGCATGTTCATCCATCTTTCATTTCATCACTCATGAGTCACTAAACCCTTAGGGTAAGGGGGAAGGTTAATCTCATGATTTAATCCACATATTAAGATGCTATCGTGTTTGCTTAACATATTCTGTAAAGTATACTCACTTGCGAAAGCAAGGATGAGTATGATGATCAACTTCTCGAAAGAGAAAGATGATAGAACCTGTTAAGAAAAGCAAGAAGTACTTCTAAAGATAGAAATAACCTTGCGTTCCACATCATAGAAATATGACCAGTGTGCTCCAATTGGAAGTAGGAACCATGATAGTATATTTAGTGTGGGTTATTGATTTATAAACATTCTTCCCCCTAGCCCGTCCATCTTCATAGATTTTGTTCATTAGTTTACCGCATCACTCATCCATTTACCTTCTGCATTTACTAAGCTTCTCGAGACTTAAAGTTCTATTAATGCATTTTAATTATCGCATCACCAAATCAATGCATCTTTTGACATCATTGCACAATTTACTATCTTTCAACACTATCGCATCAAATCCCCATGTTCGACCTTAGGTCATCCTAAGATACTCGTTGTTAGGTCACACTTAGCTTACTAATGAGAAGACTTGTGATAAGTGCATGACCCTTGAGATAACGGTTGTGTGCAATCAACCTATGGAGATAACATGCGCTGATCGTGGTTACATTCTTCATTTTGGCTTACCCCCACAGGTGTCATACGGACATCTCAATGTCGTCCAATAAATTGCATCTCCAACAATACTCTTGTAATTTCAGCGTTTTATATCTTCAAAATAAAAATAATAAATAAAATAAAATAAAATAAAAAATCAAACTTCACCGTCTAAGTTGTCTACCCTATTCGATTGGAACTATGACTTTTCAAATATATCTATAATAATATGATATTGTTTTTACTTTAAATATAAGCCACTGTAACCCACAATTACTTTTTACTCCTAGAAACACAATCCCAAATATATCCTTAATAAATACAAAGTTGCATATTTAAAGATATATATTTAGTAGAAGATTTTAAAAAATAGATTCCACGTTAAACTTTTTTATTTTGTGAACTCAACTCTTATCTTTTCAGCTAAGCCTTTTGCTTTAGCCAGACAATGGAGTTGTCTTTTTCCTTTATTATTTAAATTGCGTTGATCTTGGTGGCTTACCTTCGTTTTGGCTTACCTGCACAAGTGTCATGCGAAGTATCCAACTACGGGTAAGTACCTTTCATAACTTAACTCTTATCAGGTTAGGATTTTTCCTTCAATGTTTGCACCTTCTCATCAGCACCCCGTTGTCTCTAGTAGATCCATTTGCAACTTATAGGTTTAACCCCATCAGGTTGATCTACAAGATCCCAAACAAAATTGAAGTACATAGACTCCATTTTGAGATCCATAGCTTGGATTCACTCATCTTTGTCAACATCCTCCATTGCCTTTTTATAAAACAATGGATCCTCAGCATTTCTATCAGCTACCATAGCTAGGATTTCCTGTTAAACCCATATAACGGATAGGCAGGTTCGCAACCCTCCCACTACGTCGAGGCTCCCTCAACACTTGAGGTGGATTTGACATACTAGATGATCCAACTCCAACATCTCTTGTTGAGATATTAGGTTCTTCAATAACTCTTGTTGAAGGTCCAATAGATTACTTGAAAAGTTCATTCAACACAATCTTACTGTTGGGTTATGCTCCCTTATGTGGTCTTCCTCTAGAAAAGCAGCGTTATTTTACACAAGCATCTTATTTTCCTTATGGTCAAAGAAGTAACCACCTCTCGTTCCTTTGTTATAGCCTACAAATAGGTATAGTGTTGAATGAGGTTCCAGTTTCTTGGGATTTTCCACAAGCACATGTGCTGGGCAACCCCAGATTCTGAAATAATGTAAACTAGCTTTACGACTATTTCATAACTCTAAAGTGTTGGGGTTGATGCCCTAAATCACGTAGGGTCCTATAGTTTGTAGACCTTGTATGAACAAACTTGTATGTGATTAATAATATTTGATATTTTATTCACTTTGTCTATAAAATATGTGATATATTTAGTTGTATTAACCACAAACTAATAAACTAACATCCAATGTTATCGTCGTAACTTAAACACGTATGTGGAGACATACAGGTGGATTATGTTTAAGTGATAACCTAAATGGTCTGTAGTATATGGATAAGGCTAGATACCTTATCCTGGTAACACTACGAGTATGGCTCGCTTTGTAGATGTTACAAATATTGTAAAGTGCTACAAATGATCTGATACTGATCATTCATATATTAGACATGCGAGCGGGGATATTTGTTGTGACATAAAATGCAATGCAAGAATAGAATGTCATAAACTTGTAACGACATAAATTGCGATGATGCCACAAACTTATAGGCATAAAATTTATCTTCTTATGTTATACAACGCTTAAGATACGGTGATTCTAAATAGGCATATGGATCGATATGAATGATAGATCATATAAGCTCATGCTACCATAAACTCAATGACTTGGAATGGGAATGGAATGTGGATGCTGTGTTATGCTTATTCAAATACACTTTATTTATGCGATACTACTTCTAAATATGCGTTATTTATGAGAATCTTGTAGTATACTATGCGTTGTCACAAGTTTCCTTGCGTTGGAACCAAGTATATTCCACTATAAGTTTCTCGGTGTGATCCAAGGTCGAACATAGGGATTGTTTTAGGTTAATTGCATTATATTTGTGATATATGCGACTGAGGGTTTTTCAATTTAATAAAAGTGTGGTTTGTACATGCGATGAAGTAAATTGTGCAGTAAAGTAAAGATAAGCGATAAAAAATGCGATAATAAAGTAAATTGCGATAAAAGTAAAGTGCGATAAAAATCTGGTTTTCCGCCCTCTTCCTCTTCTTTTCCTTCTTCTACCGTTTCTCTTCTCGCTTGCGCTGTCTCTTTTGACTCGTCTTCTTTTCTTTCTTTTCCTTCTTCGACCGGGCAGTTTTATCTCCTTCTACCCGTTTTTCTTTTCTTTTTCTCTTCTTCTTCCCTTTGGCTATCTTCGGTGCTTCTTTGCTCCTACCTTCTCCAAAATGGCCCTGATGGGTCCCTCATTAGAGTCTATTGGAACAGTCTCCTTAGGATCCGCAATGGCCAGGGCCTTTCTCAGCGAAGCTTCTGCCATTTTCTCCTCTGAAGGCAAGGGATGATTTACAACTTCGGCTTCAGGTAGCCCCCCCTCTCTCTCCATATTACTTAAAATACTCCCAAATACCTCTTTGTCGTCTGTTCTCTTCAGCTCACTTTCTAACAAAGGTACTGGGAGTGCCACCTCAGGTCTGGTAGCAAGGGCACTCTCTATGCTCGATCCCTCTCGGATGGTGAATGGAAAGATGCCCGAAAGTTCCCGTTGAATCTTTGGAGCAACTGGGGTGGGCGACAACGCATAGGCTTACAGCGAGAATCCGCCTCCCGTGCGGGATGGGCTTGGAAGGGAGTGGTAGGGAAGAATGAGTGGAAGATGTCCGAACCATGGTTCAGTGAGTGAAAAGAGTTAGGAAAGACATATTGTCTAGAAGGAATTAGGAAAGGTCACTGGAGCGAGAAAAATCTTAGGTTCTTCGCGAGAGATTCAAATAAGCTCCGGTTGAAGGACGAGCCAAGAATTTAAAGTTGCCTTGAGGAAGCCCAACACGCAATCCTGCAGGACAGGCTCGAAATATTCTACAAAAAGCCTGCCACCCGCCTCCCTCCATATATAGAAATCGACAAAAGGAATCCTATCATCTAACTAATCAATAATACCTGGAAGCATTAAACGATCACTGTCTCAACCAAGATTTATCGTTTATATTTTATTTAGACAGAGTAGCAATGTAAAAGAATTAACAGTAATCATTCGATAACCAGGACAATGCATATTTGCTGTAAGACGGCAACACATATACCATTCCCATTAGCGCAACACACCCCTCAACTCAGCACATTTCTGGAGGACGGGCGCACGATATTTCTACCAATGCAACACTACCTCGACATAGTGCATTTTTGCTGAGGACGGGCGTAGTGTATACACACACACGCACTCATCCATTAACGCAAAGCATTTTTTGAAGATGGGTGCAAAGTGTATCTATCAGCGCAAGATACACCTGTCATCGCAATGCATACCGGATATTTATTAAAGTATATTATTATATTTTATTATTATTATTATTATTATTTCTTCTTTTTTTAATTTCATCAACAACGCAATGCTTATCCCAAAGCCAAGTTGATAAGCCTTTGCGGTGTTCATTTTCTTTTTACTAATCATTCACAACAATTTAGGAACAACGCAATGCTAAGGCAAGAATAAAAGCATGAAATTAAAATAACGCAAGTAATAAACTAAGTTAAATAATGCAATACTAAAGCAATAAACTAATTTATGAAAGCAGTAAAGAAAGCATTAAAGAAATCGATAAGGAAAACAGTAAAGAAAGCAGTAAGAAAGTGATAAAGATAGATGTAGGGATGCTGATTGAAAGAGGTTCTTCAGAGTTACCGCAATAGCATCCCTGCAAGCGGTCAATCCTACTTGCCTAAGTCGATGGTCTCCATGCATCGTTCCACATTGACCTCATAGTAGGGCTTAATTCTTTGACCATTGACTTTGAATGTGCTGCTTCCATCCTCAGTGGTTAGCTCCACTGCGCCATGGGGAAAGATGGTCTTGATGCGGAATGGCCCAGGCCAGCGGAACTTCAACCTTCCTGGAAACAATCGTAAACGTACGTTAAATAAAAGTACCTATTGACCCTCGAAGAATGTCTTTCTGCTTATGCGATCGTCATGCCACTTCATGGTTCGCTCTTTATAAAGCTTGACATTTTCGTAGGCATTCATTCGCCACTCGACCAACTGCAATTTTCGGACTTGCCCCACGCTTGACAGATCAAAATTCAGCTTTTTACTTGCCCACATTGCTTTGTGTTCCAACTCAAGAGGCAGATGGCAAGCTTTTCCAAAGACCAGAGCATATGGGGACTTACCGATTAGAGTTTTGAAGGCAGTCCTGTATGCCCATAGTGCTTCGTCAAGCTTGGGTGACCAATCTTTCCTAGAGGTACTGATACCTTCTCCAAGATGGTCTTGATTTCTCTGTTGGAAATTTATGCCTGCCCATTGGTTTGTGGGTGATATGCAGGTGCAACTCTATGGCTGACATTAAATTTGGTCAACAGGTTGGTGATGATGCGATTGATGAAATGTGTGCCTTCATCGCTAATTAACGCACGAGGCGTTCCATATCACGTGAAAATATTTTTCTTGAGAAATTTTGCCACCTTGGCCGCATCATTTTAGCACATGCGATGGCCTCAACCCACTTTGATACATAATCAACCGCAACCAGAATATATTGATGACCCTCTAAAGGCGGAAATGGGCCCATGAAGTCGATTCCCCATACATCAAACAGTTCAATTTCTTAGATCGAAGTCAAAGGCATTTCATCCGTTCTAGACATGTTCCCTGTTCTTTGGCATCTGTTGTATTGCACAACATGTGCATGGGCATCCTTGAATAGCGTTGGCCAAAAATAGCCGCTTTGTTGGACTTTTGTGGCGGTCCGCTGCCCCCCAAAATTTCCTCCATAAGGGGACTCATGACAAAGTTCTAAAATGTGCTTGGTCTCATGCTCAGGAACGCATCGACGTAAAATATGATCAGGTCCAAGTCGATACAAGAATGGGTCATCCCAAAAATAAAACTTGACTTCGTGTCTCGGCTTTTTCTTCTACTAGTATAAGTAGTCTTCTGGTACTTGGCTGCAAACTATGAAGTTTACAATGTTCGCATCGCATGGAACATTAATGCATACCGTCATAAGTTACTCGTCAGGGAATCTCTCTTCAATTTCTTTCTCTTTCTTCTGAACCTTGCAATTTTCTCATAAGTTGCGACTTGGTTCTCAGTGCCCTTCCAATCTTTAATCTCTAGGTCAAAGTCTTGCAGGAGTAGTACCCACCTTATCAGTCTTGGTTTTGCATCCTTTTTCATCATGAGTATTTGATCGCTGAATGATCAGTATACACCACTACATTTGATCCAATCAAGTACTGCTGAAATTTCTCCATGGCAAACACCACTATAAGCATTTCTTTCTCTGTGGTTGTATAATTTTCCTGCGAATCGTTTAGCGTCTTGTTGGCATAATAGATAGGATGCAAAATCTTGTCTTTGCGCTGACTCAAGACTGCGCCCACTGCATATCCACTGGCATCACACAACAACGCAAACGGTTGCGTCCAATCGAGCGCAACCAGAATAAGTGCAGTGATGAGTGCATTTTTCAGCGTGTGGAATGCTTTGGCGCATGCGTCATTAAAATCATATTCGCGGTCAATCTCAAGGAGTACACTTAGGGGTCTCGCGATCTGATAAAAGTTGTGGATGAATCTTCGATAGAACCCCGCATGTCCCAGAAAACTCCTACGTGTTTTCATATTGACTGGTGGTGGTAACTTGGATATTGAGTCAATTTTTGCTTGATCAACTTCCAACCCTGCCTTTGATATCTTGTGACCTAGCATGATTCCTTCTTCTACCATGAAATGGCATTTCTCCCAGTTTAGAACCATTTCTTCCAGTTCAAGACTTTTTCAAGGTGTTGCCAAAAACCGAAAAGTTATCCATGAACACCTCGACTGACTCCTCCAAGAAATCTAAAATATGGCCATCATACACCTTTAGAAGGTGCCTGGTGCATTACAAAGTCCAAATGGCATGCGAAGGAATGCAAATGTGCCGAATGGTTATACCCTAAATAGATTGTGAAAGTTATTTTGTCCTAACTTCCAGCACAATCACAATCTGGTTATACCCTAAATAGCCGTCAAGAAAGCAAAAGAATTCATTTCCCACAAGCCGATCTAACATTTGATCAATAAACGGGAGTGGAAAGTGGTCCTTCTTTGTGGCCAAATTTAACTTGCGGTAATCCATGCATATTCTCCAACCCGTGGTTGTTCTAGTAGGAATTAACTTATTTTTGCTGTTAGTGACAATTGTCATACCCCCTTTCTTTGGAACGCACTACACTGGGCTTACCCAGCTGCTATCAGATATGGGGTAAATGACGCCTACATCAAGCCACTTCAAAATCTCTTTCTTTACAACCTCCCTCATGGCAGGGTTCAAACAGCGCTGCCTCTCTATGGATCTTGTTTTTCCTTCTTCCAGACGAATAATATGCATGCAATACGAGGGACTGATCTCTCAAATGTCCGCTAAGGTCCATCCCAAGGCTTTTGCATTTTTCTTAAGGATCTGAATAAGTGCTTCCTCCATTTCTTTGCTCAATGAGGCAGAGATTATAACTGGTAGAGTGTTATTGCTTCCTAAATAAACATATTTGAAGTGCACTGGTAGCGCCTTCAACTCCAACATGGGTGGTTCTTCCAAAGATGGCTTAGTTCGCTACGTTGTTCATTTAGATAACTTTATTGTTTCAAAATCTGGTTCAGTTTGTATTGCAGCGCAATTCTTCTCCAACATTGCACCAATCTCAAAGTCTTCTTCCTTCAATTCTACTCAAAACTCGTGTAAATGTTCTTCCTGCAGTTCTCCAACATACTGACAGTTTTCCATGTCACATGGGTATTTCAACGCATTTAGAATGTTGAAGTTGACTTGCTGATCATCGACTCTTATGGTCAGTTCTTCTTTCTATAAGTCGATCACTACTCGCCCTGTTGCGAGAAACGGGTGACCCAAGATGATTGGCACCTCAATGTCAGCTTCATAATCCAATATGCAGCAGGAAAGATGAATTTATCCACTTGCACAAGTACGTCTTCTATTTTGCCCTCTGGATGCATTATTGATCTGTCAGCCAACTGCAACGTAACTGTGGTAGGTCTTGCGTTGTCGATGTTTAACTTCTTGAAGATTGACAAGGACATCAGGTTTATACTTGCCCCTAAGTCACACAACGCATTTCCAACTTCTTTACCCCCTATTGAGCATGGCAATGTGAAACTCCTTGGATCTTTCATTTTAGTGGGGATGTTGTTCTGAAAGAGCACACTACACTAATACGTTAGTGCGACCGTTTCATTCTCCCCAATCTTCCTCTTGTTGGCGAGTATGTCCTTGAGGAATTTCACATAGCTCGACATTTGTTCCAACGCTTCTACTAAGGGGATGTTGATATGTAGCTATCAGAGAACATCCAGGAACCTCCTGAATTATTTGCTATCATCTTTCTTTTTCAGGATCCCGCCATACTTCCTGATCAGTTAACTGTTCATTGAGGTCCCTTGCTTGTTGTGTTTTTGGGGCTGGAGGTTGCGGTGACTTCAATTCTAAGTCTTGTTGAGATTCATTCTTTGTGGAGGTAGTTGCTTCTGAAATGGTAGTTCTGTTGTTTGTGATTGAGTGGTCATTATTAATGATTGAGTCTTCTGACAATTTTACTGAATCCGATACTGGTGGCACTGGGACTGTCTTCTTACCACTTCTCAATGTCACTACTTGACATTGTTCTTTGCCGCTTGGTCCCGGTGTTTCCAAGCTGCTGGATAGTGTACCAGGCACTCTATTTTTAAGCTCGATCGCAAGCTGTTCAACCTGCACCTCCAAATTTCTAATGGAGGAAGCTTGTGACTGCTTGATTTCCTCATTCTTCTCAATATATTGTTTCAATAGTGTTTCCAAAGACGAGGTATTGGAAGAGGTGTTAGAAGAGGACGGTTGGTCGTATGGTTGTATACTCTGCACCTCCAAATTTCTAATGGAGGAAGCTTGTGACTGCTTGATTTCCTCATTCTTCTCAATATATTGTTTCAATAGTGTTTCCAAAGACGGAGTATTGGAAGAGGTGTTAGAAGAGGACGGTTGGTCGTGTGGCTGTATACTTTGAAAATTACCTTGGTTTTGATTTTGATGAAGGAAGACCGGAGGATTGCCTCGATTCCCGGGATGACTGTTCTGATGATTCCTTTGGCCCCCCTAGTTGTGATTCCCTCTCCAACTGAAATTTGGTTGATTCTGCCAACCAGGGTTATAGGTATTGCTGAATGGGTCATTGTGAATAGAGTATACGGATTGTAGATTTAACGGGCAGACCTCCACTGAGTGTCCCTCTTTGCATTGGATGCAACTTATTGCTGCCACTTGTGTCAGTGCATTGGCTTGCGATGCACTTTGAGAGAGATGTCCTTGATTAATAGCCATAGTCTGGAGGAGCAAGGTTACTGTGGCCATCTGGGCGGCTAGGGTGGTCATTGTATCAGCTGGTATAATGACATTTTCTGTTCTTCTTCATTTCGAGCCTCTTTTCTCATACCCATTATCCATCCAATCATCTATATTTCACGAAATGCGATCTAAGATGATCTTCGCTTCTATATACGTCTTGTCCATTAACCCTCCTGCCACGGAGGCATCAACAACTGCCTGCGTTGATCGATTCAGGCCATTATAGAAGGTCTCCATCAGAACGCAATCGAGAATCCAGATGTGTGGATAGTTCTTCACTAATTGTCAAAATCGCACCTAGGCGGTGCTCAACATTTCATATCCCATCTGTTCAAAATTTAACACGTCCCTCTGTCTTCTTGCGTTGACGGCAGGCTGGAAATTTTTTTTCATAAACCTCTCGACCAACTGGTCCCATGAGTTGATTTCATTTGGCTCTAGTGAATTAGCCCACCTCTTTGCCTCATTCCACAGTGTATACGGGAAGAGATACAACCTAATTCCTTCAGGAGTCACTCCAGGTATGGAGAATGTGTTGCACATTTCTACGAAGTTTGTCAAATAAACATGCAGGTCTTCTCCTTGTAGACCTCCGAGTTATCCCACAATTTGGATCATTTGTAGCATGACTGGCTTTATCTCAAACCTTACATTCTCCTCAACCGTGGGTCTTGAAATTCCAAGCGAGAAGTTATATAGATCGGGCACCGTATAGTTCTTTATCGGGATATGCGATTAGCAGTAAGAAAAACAGGGTCTTACACTGGCCAATTTACACTTTGGTTCCTATCGGGCCTCTGGTTATTAGCCAGTTTGCTCTTCTTCGCTTAATATGGTTCTGGTGTGCTCTTGCATGAAAAATATACTAGATCTTTGGGTCAGCTTAGAATTCTGGATCAATCCCAGTACTCATAAACCGTCAGCCTGCTCTCCGCGATAATTAAACAGTACAGCAGAGATCTGTCCTGCAAAGTGCCATAAAAGTATTCAACACTAACTGTTACCAATCCCCGACAACGGCGCCATAAACTTGTAATCATAAATTTTTTTAATATATATCTTTTATCTTTATCTATCTCTAATTCGTTGCTTATGAATGATTATGATGATGCTCTATGCGCTCAAGTGGTTTGCGATAAAGATATTTTGTGATACTACGTTCTAAGTGTATGCGTTGATGATGATATGCTTCGTAGTATGCGATGATGTAGTGCGTGTCACAAGTTTTCCTACGCTGCAACCAAGTATAATTCCAACGCAAGATTCTCAGAATGACTTAAGGTCAAACACGGGGATTGTTGTTGTTTAGATGCGATACTAATGTGGTAAATGCGACCGATTATCATAAAGAATAAAGAATTATTGGTTTGTACAGAAAGTGTAAATTGCGCTGAAAAGTAAATTGCGTTGTAAATAAAATAAATGTTTAAACTTAATGATACAAGGTGAGGACTGGCTGTGAAGTTGTACAAAAGAATCTAATGAATGCGGTGGCAAGTCCTGTGAATGAGTCAGAAAAGGAATGAGTTGAGGGCAAGGACATCGCAAGTTCATTAATCTTGTTAAAGACGCAATTAAAGTTCCATTTTCCCCTGGCATACACCTTTAAGTGATCGGTTGTGTTCCCATATGTCTATGGTGAAACAGGGATGAACGTAATGAACGCAAGGTTGTTTCCATCACTGGAAATACTTCTCACTTTAGTTAACGCATTCTTCCAACCTTCTCTCGATAGGCAGAATAACACACTTCTGCTCTCACAGGTGAAGATGTCATCGAGCATGCTTTAGCTAAACTCAGTCGATTACCTTAACAAAGATTAATTCACTCGCTTAATCCTTCCCCTTTACCCAGGGGATTAAGAACACATGATGGGGAAAATGGATGATAAATAAGTGAAAAGGAACAGAGAGATGATAATGATGACGATAATGATATTTAATTCTAAAGATCAGCGTTTGATACATGATTTGTGAATGAAAGATTAAAGAAGATGAACATAGTAGATGAATGAAAGAATATAAACAACTACAGAAATAGTGTCAATGTCTTGACACAGATCCCTATCGAAGATGTTGTGCTTGCCGGCATGTGGATGAAATGGAGTGGAAAGTTTCCCTCTTAGGCTTGCTTTTCGGGCAGAAGTGGCCTCTTGCATAGAGCTTCTGCTTCGAGAATGGGAAGAATTTCTTGCTCAGAGACTCACCTTTCAGCCTTGTCTCGTTGTTCTCCCGGATTTTCTCTGTAAAGTCTCTTCAGACCAGCCTTCTTTGCAATGAATTCAAGGAAGCTATTTATAGACCTCGGCTCTTGTATTGGTGGTCCCACTTTGTAATTCTGATAATTCCTGCCATGGCGTAATGGAAAATTCCTCTCTGCTCCACGATCAATTTGTCAAAACCATACAACAGAAAAGTTGTACACTTGTTAGAATCGCCCGCGAATGCGTTGCTCTTCACATCTTCGATCGATCGCGCATACGGTGTAGTTTTTTTTATTACCGCATGCGGTGGAAATGCGTTGATGGCTTGAATCCATTGATCCGATTGTCGTATGCATTACAATTGCCGTTGTCTTTTCGTTCTTGATCAATTTAACCGCATGCTGAGTAATGCGTTGGTTTCATTTTTGTTCCTCGGAGCAATTTAAACCGCATGGCCCAGTGAACCTATTTCCTGCAAAAAAAAAAAAAAGGACTTGGACATTCCATTTCGCCATCGCAATGGGGTTAGTGGGTGTGTTCATGACACTTTATAATTTTCGTATTTCTCAGCCAATTCTTATACTATCGATGCAACTTTTCCTTCTTTTTGCCACATAATCTAAATAAAACAGCATAAATAACTTGTATTTTTACAATTTATCACACTCCCAAATTTAAATATATGTTTGTCCTCAAGCATATCTCCACATAATCTAAATAAAACAGCATACATCGATTCTTTGTACAACTTTACAGTCAGTTCTCAACCTCAGTATTATGTATCATGTATCATGTATCGTGTATCGTGTATCATAGTATCTTAGGAATTTATTTTATCAACGCATTTTTATTTCATCACAATTTACATTTCTATATAAACCAACATTCTTAAAACTGGTCGCATGTATCACACTAGTATTGCATTAACGAAAACAATCCCCGTGTTCGACCTCGGATCATTCTGGGAAACTTGCATTGGAATTATACTTGGTTTCAGCGCAAGGAAACTTGTGACACGCAATACTTCATTGCATACTACGAGCATATCACTATCAATGCATATACTTTGAACGTAGTATCGCATAAAATTATCTTTATCGCAAAGCACTTGAGCACATTTAGAAAATCATTCATTTGATTCACAAACCATGCGTTAGAGTTAGATAAAGATCAAAGATTAAATTTAAGTCATCAAGTTTATGGCAACATGAACTTGAATTATCTATCATCACAGTGCATGCTAATAAAGGAAATACACAAATTTTCATTACAAGTTTATGGCGCCATTGTCGGGGATTGGTAACGGTTAGTGTTCAATACTTTTGTGGTATGTTGCAGGACAGATCTCCGTTGTACTGTCAGTTTATCGCGAAGAGCAGGCTGACGGTTTATGAGTACTGGAATTGATCCAGAAATTCTAAACTAACCCAAAGATCAAGTGTATTTTTCGCGCAGGAACACATCAAAACCAAATTAAGCGCCGAAATTTCAAGACCTACAGTTGCGAAGAATGCAAGGTTTGAGATAAGGCCGATCATCCTTCAAAAGATGCAAAATGCGAGACAATTCGGAGTTCTACGAGGAGAAGACCCGCATGCTCATTTGACCAGCTTCGTAGAAATGTGCAACGGATTCTCCAGACCTGGTGTGACTCTCAAAGGAATTAGATTGTATCTATTCCTGTGCACACTACGGGATCTCATGGGAAGGAACAATGTCCTTGACGACATTGCACGGGCAAGTTTGATCGCCTGCAGGGATGTGGATTGCGGTAATCATGAGAAAATTGTCTTTCAATCCGCATCTCTAAAATCTATGTTTAATTGCTTTCTTTATTGCTATTTCTCTCTGCATTTCATTATTTATTACTTTCTTAAACTAGCTTTTATTGCTTTATGAATTTACTTTTCATTTAATTCAATTACGTTATTTTCTTGTTTTGTTCAATTTCCTTACTTGTCTGCATTAGTCGCGTTGTTATTAAATTTCCGTGAATGACGGATGTAAGAGAAAATAAATACCGCAAAGTCTTAATGACTTGCGTTATTGATGAAAAAAAATAAATAAATAAGTAAAAAAAATTAAAAAGTCGATATGCATTGCGATGATGGGTGTATCTTGCCTTGCGCTGACAAGATACACTTTGCGGCCATCCTACCCAAATGCATTGCGTTGAGGGGTGTGTTGCGCTCGTATGTATTTTTCACCCATCCTTAGTGAAAACGCACTATGTCGAGGTAGTGTTGCACCAGTAGAAATACTGTGTGCCCGTCCTCCAGAAATGCATTGAGTTGAGGGGTATGTTGAGCTGATACATGCGTTGTTGCCCGTTCTCTGCAAATATACATTTACGTTAATGGAGGCATTGCATTAATCTTAACCTTGCGCCCATCTGAATAGAACACAAATGATAAATTCTTTTTGCAAAAAGAGTAGTCCCATCTTTTAGGCTTCCAAGGAAATGATGACTTAGCAAATGAAAGGACGTCCTTCTCTGCTAATTCATAAATGTAAGGAGCACGGTGGAAGGCTTTTTTAGTACCTCGAAGCCTGCCAGCGCAGAATTTGCGTTGGGCCCATCAAGGCCCAACCTATAAATTCCCTCCCCCTTCGTCTGAAAAAGTCTATTTGAATCTTTTGCAAAAACGAAAACCCTAGCGAATCCTTTGCATAGCTTCTCCACTTACACAACTTCCTTCCAAGCAACCTAGGGGTCCCTCATAGGATTTCTTGTGTGAACTGTTTCCTTAGGGATCCGAAAATGGCACAGAGCGCTCCTTCTCGAAGCTTATTCCATCTCTTCCTCCAAAGCAACGGCTGATTAACAACTCCATCTTTGGTAAGCCCTCCCTTCTTCTCCATATTACTCAGTATGCTCCCAAACACTTCTCTGTCATCTTTTCTCTCTTCTTCTTGCTTTCGATGAACAGTTTTGGGAGTGAGGCACTCTCGCGTGTTCTGCCCCTCTCTGATTAGGTGTGGTCTGGATACTAAGGCTTTCGTCGAGGTTTTCCGGTGATTCTTGGGATGGGTTTTCGCTTGGGCGGCGAGGCGGCGGCTTGCTGCGAGGAATGGCCACCTCTCTTGCAGTGATTTGGGCTGGTGAAGGGTGATGAAGGTAATGAAGATGAATGGAAAGATTGAATCGGCCATGGCTGTGGTGAGTGAAAGAGTTGGAAGTGCTTAGGGGTTAAGGAAGAAAGTTTGAAGGTATGGTATGCAAAGGATTCGCTAGGTTTTCGTTTTTTTGGCAAAAAGATTCAAATAGACTTTTTCAGACGAAGGGGGAGGGAATTTATAGGTTGGGCCTTGATGGGCCCAACGCAAATTCTGCGCTGGCAGGCTTCGAGGTACTAAAAAAAGCCTTCCACCGTGCTCCTTACATTTATGAATTAGCAGAGAAGGACGTCCTTTCATTGCTAAGTTCATCATTTGCCTTGGAAGCCTAAAAGATGGGAGACTACTTTTTTGCAAAAAGAATTTATCATTTGTGTTCTATTCAGATGGGCGCAACGGTTTAAGATTAATGCATTGCCTCCATTAACGTAAATGTATATTTGCAGAGAACGGGCAACAACGCATGTATAGACATCAACATACCCCTCAACTCAATGCAATTTCTGGAGGAACGGGCACACAGTATTTCTACTGGTGCAACACTACCTCGACATAGTGCGTTTTCACTAAGGATGGGTGAAAATACAATACGAGCGCAACACACCCCTCAACGCAATGCATTTGGGTAGGATGGCCGCAAAGTGTATCTTGTCAGCGCAAAGGCAAGATACACCCATCATGCAATAGCATATCGCTTTTTAATTTTTTTTACTTATTTAATTTATTTTTTCATTACAATTAACGCCAAAGTCATTAAGAACTTTGCAGGTTATTTAATTTTCTCTTACATCCGTCATTCACGGAAATTTAATAACACGCGGACTAATGCAGCAAGAAGGAAATTGAAACAAAACAAGAAAATAAAACGTAAATTGAATTAAATGAAAAGTAAAATTCATTAGCAATAAAAGCTAGTTTAGAAAGTAATTAAATAAATGGAAATGCAGATGCAGAAATACTCCTGCGCAATAGCAATCAGACGAAGCACACTTTTAAACAATAGATCCTTTTGAGAGAGTTGGCGGATTGAAAGACAATTTTTCTCATGATTACCGCA
>NC_052356.1:48986513-49053454 GCF_009727055.1 Benincasa hispida | reverse complement strand
AGCAGCCTGAAACGGCTGAAGAGAAGAAGAAAAAAAAGAACAAGGAGAAGATGGCAGAAGGAGATGAAGAAGCCCACCCAAGGAAGGAAAAGAAAGAAAGGAAATCGAGTGATAAGAAGGAACGTAGGCGAGAAGAGAAGCGCCTGAAGAAGAAGGAAGAAAAGAGAAAAAAAGGCTGAAAGCCCAAAAGTCGACAGAGAATCAACCACCACAAAGGTAGATGAAGGGGTGTCAACACAACAAAGAGAATCAGTGCAACCTGAAGAGGCATTAACACAAAGTGTAGTAGAGGATCCAGACATCACCCCTCTTATGCGACATCGCAAGGAAAATGCGCCGCAAGAGTCAACAAGTGACCCACAATTTTTGCAAGGTGTAGTAGAAAAGAAGGAAAGGAGAATAAGAGAGGAAGAAGAAATACAAGAGAAGATGTTACGTGCGCAATAAATCATCGCAGAAGGGAAATTGAGACGAAAACTACACGATGAAGAAGTGCGCCATAACAACGCAATTTTGACAGAAGAAGAGAGAATAAGGCTCATGGAAGAACAACGTATATTGCTGGCCTCAAAGCAATATGAAAGAGAAATGAGAGAAGAAGAAGAGGAAGAAAAGAAGAAGAAGGAAGAGAAGGAGAAAAGGCACAAAGCAAATGTGCAGCGCATTTGAGAGAAGAAAAGTAAAGAAATTGCGGAGTGGGAAAGGGAAGAACAATGCAAGGATCGGGAATGGAAAAAAAGAAAAAGATCCCGCCTTGCATTGGCAAAAGATAAGGGCAAAGCAAAAGTTGAAAGCAGTGAGCCTGCGTTGACCAAAGGACGCCCATCAAAGAAGAAAGAGAATGATGATATGATGATGGAAATGGGGTTCTTTACTACGGCAATGCCATTATCGGATTTAATTACAAGTGTTGTGTTGGAACATGGGTTAGAAACATTCTGCCAATGCCCATCCATTGCAATCCCAACAGTAGTGAGAGCTTTCTACAATGGAAAAATTCATGGCACCAAAGATGTGATGATCATGAAAGGGGAGGTAGTGCCTTTCAGCGCAAGGGACATCAATGAGTTATATCAGATGAAGGACATCCTAGATGCGCCGGGTAACAAAATTATTGATGATCCCATAGAAGAACAAATGAAGGATGCATTGAAAATATTAACGCAACCGGGCACTCAGTGGTCGGTATCCTTAAAAGGCATCAAAACCCTTATGTCCAATAAACTGCTTCCGGAAGCACGACTTTGGGTGTATTTGGTGAAAAGGCGACTCATCCCTACATCTCATGACAAAACAGTTTCGAGTGATCGAGTAATGCCCGCATATTGCATAGCACGCGGCATTCCAATCAACGTGGGCCAATTGATCGCAAAGCAAATTCAAGGTTTTGTGGGGCGTGTAAGAGGCCGGTATTTCTTTCCTTGGACAGTTTTGAGCTTATGCCTCTTAATGGGTGTAAGTATTGAAGAGAAACCAATGACGGAAGTCCATGGTCTCATCAACACCAAGATCTTGTGAATGCTTCTCAAAGACTCCCCTCATTGCCCCGAGCTTCCACTTAAAAGGCCCATTATCGATTTGAATGCACCGCAGCAGCCAAAGCCCAAGAAACAGTGAAAAGTCGGCAAAGGCAAGGAAAAAGTCCAAGAGCCACCACCGCAAGATCAAATATACTTGGACCCCTTACCTTTTATTATTCGCCCTCCAAGCCCACCAGCTGAACCCCTTTCCCCACTCCCTGAACAATTTACAAATCTCCTCCTTGCTCCCAATTCACCCAACGCATTTCCAGCAGCATCTTCCTCCCCTTCATCTCCATCGCATTTTCCTCCTCCACCGCTGCATGTTTATGACCCACACGATTTGGGTGAAGGCATTTCTGCTCAACCCCAAAACTGTTGAAATCCGGATTTTCATTTCCTTACTTAAGCAAGTTGATAAAAGAAATTGACTAAGTGAAAGTTAAATCCTAAGTTAAGGGAAGGAAATTTCTAAGTGTTAAGTAGATTTTCCTTGAATAATTTAAGTTGAGCTTTAATTGGTAAAATTATAATGAAATTTGTATAATAAGTAGGTTTGATGAGAAGTTAGTGTGGAATGGTGAAGAAGGAATGGGAATTGAAAAGAAATATGGAAATTTGAGTTTGGAAATTTGGGAAAAAATTGGCTAAGTATGGAAAATTATGTGAAATGCGTGTTGTGCACAAAGCACTAGAAGGCAAGTGAACTAGTGGCACAATCGTGTTAGAAATTGCACGGAGACAAACAATGTTTCGTAGTAGCTAAGAGCGAGATCGTTGAGAGTGAGATCATCGAGATCGTTGAGAGCAAGATCATTGAGATCGAGGACCAGTGAGATCATTGAGAGCAAGATTTTGAGCAAGAAAGTGGGAGAGAGGAGATTGGAGAGAGCAAGGACCAACGGAAAATGGGAGGAGAGCAAGAGTAGAGTGAGCGAGGTTTTGAGCTAGAAGTTTGGCAGAGAGCGAGGAGTGGAGAGAGCAAGATTATGAGCGAGAAAATGGGAGAGAGCGACACCACCAAGAGTGGAGAAGGCGAGAGCAGCCTGTGCGTCAGCCACGCCTTGTCCGGTGCTGCATTCGAACGTCACGCCCACGTGATCGAAGGGCCTCACCTATGCATCGAACGGCCGGGAAAGTATTTATGCATTGAATTTGGCCGCGTTCTTGTAGATTATACATTGGAAACCCTAAATTGAATACAAACAAAGGTTGAAGACGCAAGGGCAAACGTCAACCAAAATTAAGTGTCTTCATAAGAAAAATTCTTAAGGGCTAAGGAAATTTGGTGGATGCATATGAAGAAAACACCTTAGGATAAGGTGATGCAAGCTTGTGTTGATAAGGGGAGAAATAAACATTTGGCCATGCAGCCAAGTAGGTGTTGTCAACACCACGAAAGATTTGAATGCCTATAAATAGAGCTTTGGGATTTCATTTTCAAATCATAAAATCATAAATTTCGTAAAGGAGAGGGAGAACAATGAGGGTTGAGAAGAATGTATCAACATTGGACGAGAAGATCTCCCAATCTACTCATGCGTTTGGAGTGATTCCAAAGCCATCTAAAAGCTCTAGAAGTCTAGTCTTCGGAGTAGGGCTGCCGGAGGAAAAATCTCAAAGGAACCAGGCTGGAGATTGAAAAGAAGGTAGAAGGGTCAGACTGTCGGATCAGTCTGGGCCAGTCTTGAAGATTCTTTGATTCCAGCCAAACCACGAGGAGTTCTAAGCTGATATTTAGGGTAAGCTTCCTGAGACATTTTAGAATAAGTTTGTAGAAGAAAGTATTTCCAGAAAAGGTGCAGAACTATGAGTAATCTAAGCTGTAAGTTGAATCTGGACTCTAGGGGTGAAAAGGAGCCCGAGGAGCCACTAGAGTAAAAAGCTCCTAAGAAATCAAGGTGAGTGGCTAAAATGTTTTGACTAAAACATTTTGCTTAAACTGTTTGATTACAACGTGTTATAGAAAGCATGTTTTCAAGAATATTCTCATGCCTACTAGTTTTATGAAGTGATTTCCAAGCAAGTTGTGAATTATGTTTTGAACGCATGCATGTGTGAGAAATTGTTGAAAAACTATTTATATGTGGTGATTTGATCCAGCATGTATTAACATCTTTAAAGTCATGTTTTATATGTGTTATACTTTACATGCTTTAAAGAGAAAAGTTGTTTATGACTAGTTTTACTAAAATGCGATACCGAAGGACATTTAAGAAGGTATCCACCCAACTAGATACTGAAGGACATTTGAGAAGGTATCTATTGGTACTGAAGGACGTTTAAGAAGGTACCAAGTCAACGGGATACTGAAGGACGTTTGAGAAGGTATTCTAGTAGCTTGATACTGAAGGACATTGAGAAGGTATCTGAGTAGAAGTACTTAATGTGTGAGGGTACTTAGTGTGGCCATAGGTGAATAGAGTCAGAGATTGAGCAAAGAGGTTCTCTCTGGACAAGTAGTTAGTGTTGGTATTGTTTTACCCACAGTAGGGTACGTTGGATTGAGAAATGATTTTATTGTTTTATGATTAAAACAACTTTATATGTTTTACGCTTGGAAAATGTTTATGTTGTAGTACAAGTACTGTAAAAGTTTATGTTTCAGTTAAAAACTCATTACTGAAATCATGCACGAGAATTTACTATGTTTTCTCAGTCACTCACTAGGCGTAAGCTTACCCCGTTTTCAAATTTTTCCCCCCACAGGTAGCGGTCAAATCCTCTGAAGACAACTCTGCGTATGCTCTACCACTAAAAGACTAAAAGACTTGTAACCGTTTGCTAGGTGGTTACTGTTAATATTGTACACATGTTACTATTGTTCATATAGGGACTAGGGTTTATGGGTTTTGGGACTTGTAAATCTAGTGTTGTAATGACTATAAACATATTATGTTTCTAAGTTAATAAATTGTGGGCCTAAAGACGTCCCATTGCATATGAATTATAATTGATATCAGAGTTATTCTACAAGAGTTATTAGGCAGTAAGTGTCAGCCCATGGGTTGGTAACTACTGCAATCATGCCTTTCTCTAGGCTAAGAAGGTGGTCTGGGGTGGGGTGTGACACCAACCCCAAAACATTGATGGTGAAACATCGCAGGCACAGCCCATCACTACAACCCTAGCTGCTGACTTAGCAGAAATGCGTTCTCTTCTCTCTCATCAACACAAATTTTTCTGCCAACGAATAACGGAGTTACAAGAGAGCCAAATAGAGTTGCAACGCAGTGTTGCGATGACATGGTAGGTGCTGATCAACATTCAACGCAATATTTACACGATCCACCTAAACCAAAGACAAGTGGCAGAGCGCAACCATGAGTACTTTAACTTTTGACAGCCTATCTACATGGTCCCATGGTGCCTCTGCATTTATAGCAACATCTTCATTTTGACGAACTCCTCGAGTTCCTTCGCAAAATCCTCCTCCTGAGACCCCGCCACAACTCTAAATTTAGGGGTGTGCCACCTTCTTAATAATTCTACAATTTTTCGTTGCGGTCATTCTTTTATTTTATTCATCATTTTTATGTATAGAAGCTATATCTTGATTCTTTGTACATGATGAAATTTTGTATTGCGATAATTGTAATTCTTTGTATACTTGGTTAATTTTAATACAACTAAGTAACTATTCTTTCCGTATGCGTTAGCCTTAATACCTATCATCCTTTGTCAATTATTGCGATGTTTTTATCTTATATTTTGCGTTATTAGTGGTGTTGCCATAATGAGTAATATGCATACCCTTAGCAACATTTCTCACACTTTGCACTTCCTGACTAACACTTAAATAATTCATAGCAATAATACTGCTTTACCTTTTATACTTCAAGACTATGCTCAAACCTTCTTTTCAAAATTTTGACCAAGTGTTTTGTCTATTCTGTCCAAAACAATGCAATGAGGACCTTCCGCATCTCTAAATTTTGGGGTGGGGAAGGTCTGAGCAGATGCGATCAAACGGATGCGGTTATCCTTAGAAAAATTCGTTCATTATCAAAAAACTATATATATTTTTTCATACCAACTCCAATGTCAGCGCAAGGGAAAATCCCAACCTGATAAGAATTAAGTCATGAAAGGAACCTGCTCATAGTTGGATGTTCGCATGACACCCATGGCAGCCAGTCAAAACGAAGGTGGGTTTCCAAGATCGACGCAATATGAAAAACGGAAAAAAAAAAAAAAAGAGAAAATAAGAATATAAGAGACAACTTCTCTGACCAGCAAAACTAAAACTTAGCTGAAAATCAAGAGTTGAAGTTGAGATTGGCACATAGCCGTAGTTAGATGTTCGCATGACACCCATGGGAGCAAGCCAAAACGAAGGGTGTAACCATGATCAATAGTCTCTGATAAAATGATGCAAACCAGACCACCAAGTTGTTTTTGGAAGAAGAGGTAAACATTCTTTTCAAAACAAGAAGGGAATTTTTTAGAAGAGGTCTGTTGTATAAAAGAATAAAGTAGAGAATGTTAATGAATTATTAAAGGATAGAATAAAATTGCGTTGTTAAGTAATGTTGTATAGAGGGAGCATTCGGAGCAGCCAATCGATGCAAAGAGGGGATAGGAATTGAGCAAAATTGCCTTAGTTGAAGATATGGTTGAGGACAAGCATATATCTAAATTTGGGGGTGTGATAACTTGTAGAAATACAAGTTATTTATACTATTTTATTTAGATATTGCGGCAAAAAGAAAGGAAAGTTGCGTCGATAGTATACAAATTGGCTAATAAATGCGAAAATTATGAAATGTCATAAATACACCCACTAACACCATTGCGATGGCGAGATAGAATGTTTCAGTTTCTGTTTTGCAGGAAAAAAAGTCACCGCATGTATTCATGGCTCAAAGACAAGATAAACAACGAATCTACGTTGCATTGCGCCCATCAATCAAGAACGAAGAGATGATCAATGCAATGATGGCGCATGCGACAATCAATCAAGAGCTTTATCGATCAACGCAACCGCATGCGTTAATAAAAAACAACACCGCATGTGTCGATCGATCGAAGATGTGAAGAGCAATGCATTCATGGGCGATTCTGACAAGCGTACAACTTTTAGTTGTGCATATCTGACAGATTGATTGCATAACAAAAGTAATTTTCCATTGTGCCATTTCAGGAACTACCATAATTATTCAGTGGGGACCACAAATTAAAAGAGCAAAGGCCTCGCCTATAAATAACTTCCTCAAATTCACTGAAAGATATACAGAGATACTGGTACATACAGATATACATGTATACATAGAGATGTGCATATACTGATATTGAGAGAGAAACTGGTCTGAAGCTGTAACGACCCGACCCCCTGGGACTTAGGTAAGGCCGTTACTAAAATAAATGCATGCACAGAGTTTAAAACAACGCTCAGTTATTTGAAATAAATGCTAATTAAACAAGAGAAGTTCATAAGGCGTTTATTAAATGCAATTGTTAAAACAGTTAATAGGGTACCCAAAATTCTTAAAGGCTAATCAAAAGCATATAAAAGAAATAATCCTTAGTAATAAATTTTAAACAGTAAAACCAAATAACAGAGTTCAAGATACGGAAGAGAAAAGGTCTAGTCCCAGTGACACGATCACGAATTCCACTGCGCCATCGTGGGTACATCTTTACCTTTTCCTCAATCGAAACTTTATGGATAACGAAGCTCCGATGGCCAAACTATAACGGAAACTAGAAGTAGCGGCCCTAACACTGAAAACAACTCAAACAATTTCAATTCAACCATAACAACAACACTTCAGACCCAAGTCCAAAATATTCAAAAACTTACCCAGAGGATGAAGGTCACTTCCAATTTCCCTTAATGGTGCTCCCTCTAAATTCCAAGTTTCGCTAAAACTCACCTTCAAATAAAAACCCAACAACTGTGAATCAAAATGACGAAACCCAACGTTAATGGCCATGAGATCGAACCGAGCTACCATAACCTTACCTAAAACAGGTTCGACAGCGACAAGGAAGACGGCCGATGACAGTTCTAAGTCTGGCGAAGTGTGAAGAAGCGGCAGTTGGTCAAATCTGAGCCGGTGAGGTGCGAGGGTACGACAGCTGGACAGATCTGAGCCAATGAGGTGCTACGATTGACGAGGAATCTCCCTCGCGCGGTGGCGGGTCTGATGAAACAGTGAAGGAAGCGCGACGTTCGGATCTGAATGGTGGTGAGGGAGGTGCACGTCGTTCGAAATGGTAGCGAGGGAGACGCGGTGGCAAAAACTGGGCAGTGAGGGAAACGACGTTCGTGGGTTTGGGAGGAAAGAAGAAGGAAAATTGGGGGGGTTTGCCATTTGAGGAAGAAGAATGAGAGTGTTGGTGAGGTTTTTTTAAAAAAAAATTGTAATAATAAATGTAAGATTGATGTGGGTTTTAAAATATAATAATTGATGGGGATTTTAAAATATAAAAATTAAAAAGTAAAGTGTAATTATAATAATTTCCTTCCGTTTCGAACGGAAAATTAATTCCTGCCATAACCTTCACATTGAAATTCAAAATTTAATAATTTTAATTTTCTGCCAAACTTAAATTCCCGCATTTATACTTGAGATCCAAAATTCCAAAAATGCCCTTCAACCAAGAAATTATTGAATTACCAAGGATAACGTTACTAAAATTACATTATTATATAAAACAATGTGCGGGATGTTACATTCTTCCCTCTTCAAAGATTTTTCGTCCTCGAAAGTTAAAACACTTTGGGTGTTACATTCTTCCCTCCTCAAGGAACTTTCGCCCTCGAAAGTTCATTCTTGAAAAAGCTCTGGGTATTGGGCTTTCATCTCATCCTCTCGCTCCCAGGTGGCCTCCCTGAACTGGTGATTCTGCCACAAGACTTTCACAAAAGAAATTTCTCGTCAGCGCAATGTCTTTACTTCTCTGGCAAGGATCTCTATAGGCTTCTCCTTGTAGCTCAAGCTATCATTCAATCGTAAGTGCTCATAGTCGACTACGTGGGACGGATCTGTTACATACTTCCTTAGCATTGAAACATGGAAAACATTATGAACTGAAGACAATGCTGGGGGCAAAGCTAAACAGTAAGCTACAGGGCCAACTCGTTCCAGGACCTCGAAAGGTCCGATAAATCTCGAACTCAACTTTCCTTTCCTGCCAAACCTCAGAACACCTTATCATCAGTCTCAAATTCTAGGTCCTTACGTCTCACGTCAGCATAGCTTTTCTATCTACCCTGAGCTATTTGCATATGTGCTCAGATTTGTTGTATTGCCCCATTTGTCGTCTGCACTAACTCAAGTCCTATCAACTTCCATTCACCAACTTCATCCTAACATGCAGGAGACCTGCAACTCTTCTCATAAGGCCTCCAATGGTGACATGCTAAAACTAGTATGGTGATAATAACATAAGCAAACTTTATTAGATGCAAATGAGAGTCCCGACTCCTCAAAAACTCCACCCACACGCCCATAACATACTCTCCAATTTTTGGTTCGAAAGCTTTGTTTGACCATCAGTCTATGGGTGAAAAGCTACAATAAATTCTAACTGGGATCCAACACCTTCTGGGAGACTCTTCCAAAAATGGATGTAAAACATGGGTCGTCGTTTGACATAGCTGAAACTAGCATCAACGAGGTGTGACAACCCCTTCCATACATAACTATGAAACTTAAGATGTTGAAAACCAACAATACTTTAACACGTTCAAGCTAAGAACTATGAAAACTGTCATAAGATTAAGAAAGTCTTATCCACTAAAAACATATATCTGAGCTTACCATTCTGTCATAGGGAAAACATTATAGGTGTAGTGGAGAAACTAGTCATACGATATAATGTGTCATCTGAAGATACGTACCAGAAAAAATCTGGTCAACTAAAAACTGCTTCTACTCTAGAAGCGCTAACTATGATGTCTTTCTTAGGGTCTACATGTCTAAGAAACTCTATCTAATTAAGCCTCACATTCATGAGAAACTCATCATAAGGCTCTATACTATCATGGGCTATAAAACTGGCTTGAGCCAATCCTCAAATTATTCTTTAGCTTTAAAACAATCACATGTCATTACCTAGACCCTGTTGTGGATGAGTCTAAAATTCCCTCTGAAAATGAGGTTTTGAAGTCCCTGGATGCTAAAGCGCCAGTCAATTGATAACACATTTCCATAACCTCGTAATAACCATAATTGATCCCTGAAGTCGGTTTTTACGATAAAACCTTATTGATTCATAAGTCATAGCTTGATTTACTCGTACTCCCTAGAGCTAGTTAACTCATTACCCATGCAAGAGAAAACATACAATCCTGTACCGCTCCAAACCCACTTATAGCTACTTCTTGTTATCAACTCAACTTTATTACAAGTCTATCCCTTATGCCAATGGTGATATTGGAAGATCCAACTTACTTACTTTTGTGCATCTACCACTTTTGTCTACCTCGAGCTGGATTAAGTTCCTTTCTCAATCAAATTAATGGTCTTGCTAGTTCATGTTTCCAACACTTGCACATAAAGTCCAAATCCCTTAAATCTTACTAATGCCCTCAATGTTTTACGTCTTAACTAATGAAGCCTCAACATACCATATCAATAGTTCTCGAACATCTACTGTTACTAGTAACTCCATTTTAACTTATCACTTCTCAACCTTCTATTTTGGTAACAAATTCTTGTGTTAAAACAAAGTTCCATACCAATCACCTATATAAGCTAGCTTTCCAACACATATTGTCCTAAAGTTCCACATGATAATGAGATATTCTTCTTTTACACCAAAACAAATACATTGTAACCCCTCTTATCAAGCCTTCAAACCATACTTAACTAGGAGTTTTGAACACATTAAATTTCTTTCTCTTTCCAAGAGAGTAAACTTTCTTGGATACTTTTCTCTCATTCACACTTATCTCTGATAAAACCACTAAATTCAAGACACCTTTTTTTTCCACTTTCCATGTGGAACATAATCTCTTTACTAAATTATATTTTACTTAACTCCTCCATAAATCTCATCTCTCTCACTAAGAATTTCCATCTTGTAGAATTCTTCTTTTCAAATTTGCATACTTTTAAACTCCAAAAGACTTTTGTTTCTTGAAATTTGCCTAACTTGGATCTCCTCATCACAATAAGGCTCTGGTTTTTGTTTAGGTATACTAGAATAATCCTTCAACCTAAACAAATAACACCTTACTTTATCCCCTTTAAGTCCAAGGTCATGTCCAACTATTTTAGCTTCCTTTAATGACATCAACTTAGCTAAATATTCCAAAATAATTCTTCATATCATCACATATACTTTATCTACTCCATCAAGTCGTAGTATTATCCAAGTGATTATGACTTATGAATCCTTTCTAAATTTCTTCTCAAAATGTTGGGTTTTTAATATCTTAAAACCTTTAATAAATCCATCATCTCTTCTTCTTGTCCTTTATATCCATACAAAAAATTTTAACCTGATTTTCGAGAATGTGCCATGTGAAGGAATTTATTTGTACTGTCTCCAATTACACCACAAAACATAACACTAGTCCTTAATGAATTCTTGTCAAGACAATTTTATTCCTGGGCTTAAACATATATATACCTTTATTTCTAAACTATCATAACTCTATATAGTTTCATCAACCTTTAAGGTCTCTGAAATAAGGTATATGTATTTGTTCGTTTCTAACATAATTCCTATGAGATAAACTAGTGCCAAGTGACCTCATAATTTATTTTATTTTATTTTCCTCCTTTTGTAGTGTTGTACCTGATAATCCTCTTATAATAACTTCTAACGAGTCACTGTCCTAACATTAGAACATAACTGGTGCATTTAAGCTAAACAAATATTTTAATGCACAACTATCATAAAACTTGTAATTGATAGGACATACCTGGTGATGACAAGGAATCCGTTCATGGGCCACAGGGACAATCAAGACTTACATAGTAAGTCAGTCTACATAACCCAAAACATGGGCTCTGATACCAACTGTAACGACCTGACCCCCTAGGACTTAGGTAAGGCCATTACTAAAATAAATGCATGCACAAAGTTTAAAACGACGCTCAATTATTTGAAATAAATGCTAATTAAACAAGAGAAGTTCATAAGGCATTTATTAAATGCAATTGTTAAAACAGTTAATAGGGTACCCCAAATTCTTAAAGGCTAATCAAAGGCATATAAAAGAAATAAGCCTTAGTAATAAATTTTAAACAGTAAAACCAAATAACAAATTTCAAGATGCGAAAGCGAAAAGGTCTAGTCCCAGTGACACGATCACGAATTCCACTGCGCCATCGCCGGTACATCTTTACCTTTTCCTCAATCGAAACTTTATGGATAACGAAGCTCCGACGGCCAAACTATAATGGACACTAGAAGTAGCAGCCCTAACACTGAAAACAACTCAAACAATTTCAGTTCAACCATAACAGCAACACTTTAGACCCAAGTCCAAAATATTCAAAAACTTACCCAAAGGATGAAGGTCACTTCCAATTTCCCTTAATGGTGCTCCCTCTAAATTCCAAGTTTCCCTAAAACTCACCTTCAAATAAAAACCCAACAACTATGAATCAAAATGACGAAACCCAACGTTAATGGCTAAGAGATCGAATCGAGCTATCACAACCTTACCTAGAACAAGTCCGACAGCGACAAGGAAGATGGCCGACGACGATTCTGAGTCTGGCGAAGTGTGAAAAAGCAGCAGCTAGTCGAATCTGAGCCGGTGAAGTGCAAGGGAACAGCAGCTGGACAGATCTGAGCCGGTGACGTGCTGCGATTGACGAGGAATCTCCCTCGCGCGGCTGCTGGTCTGATGAGACAGTGAAGGAAGCGCGGTGTTCGGATCTGAATGGCGGTGAGGGAGGTGCACGTCGTTCAGAATGGTAGCGAGGGAGACGCGGCGATGAAAACTGGGCAGTGAGGGAAACGGCGTTCGTGGGTTTGGGAGGAAATAAGAAGGAAAAATTGGGGGATTTTGCCGTTTGAGGAAGAAGAAGGAGAGTGTTGGTGGGGTTTTTTAAAAAAAAATGGTAATAATAAATGTAAGATTGATGTGGGTTTTAAAATATAATAATTGATGGGGATTTTAAAATATAAAAATTAAAAAGTAAACTGTAATTATAATAATTTCCTTCCATTTCGAAAGGAAAATTAATTCTTGCCATAACCTTCACATTGAAATTCAAAATTTAATAATTTTAATTTTCTGCCAAATTTAAATTCCCGCATTTATACTTGATATCCAAAATTCCAAAAATGCCCTTCGACCAAGCAATTATTGAATTACCAAGTATAACGTTACTGAAATTACATTATTATATAAAAAAAATGTGTGGGATGTTACAGAAGCT
Source organism: Benincasa hispida (assembly GCF_009727055.1). NCBI lineage: Eukaryota > Viridiplantae > Streptophyta > Magnoliopsida > Cucurbitales > Cucurbitaceae > Benincasa > Benincasa hispida. The sequence goes on along the minus strand of NC_052356.1, from coordinate 49,040,583 downwards.
ACTACAGAGTAAATCCGGGAGAACTCTGAGTAGAGAATTCTTCCAATTCTCATAGTTGAAGCTCTATGCAAAGGTCAATTCTACTGGGAAAGCAAGCCTGAGAGGGAAGCTTTCCTCTCCACCACATCCACACGCCGGTAAGCACAAATCTCCGATCAGGATCTGTGTCAAGACNAGAGGGAAGCTTTCCTCTCCACCACATCCACACGCCGGTAAGCACAAATCTCCGATCAGGATCTGTGTCAAGACGTTGACACTCTTTCCGTATTTGTTTCTATCCTCTATTTTCATCTTCTGTATTCATCTTCTTTAATCCCTCATTCACGACATGTATCAAACGCTTAATTTTAGAATTAAATGTTATCATCATCACCATTATCATCTCTCTGTCTCTTTCCATACTTTTATCTTTCACTTTCTCCATGATGTGTTCTTAATCCCTCGAGTAAATAGTGAGAATTAAGCGAGTGAGTTAATTCATGTTAAGAAATCAATTAAGTTTAGCTAAAGCATGCTCGATGGCATCTTCACCTGTAAAAGCAGAAGTGAAGATGTTATTCCGCCTATCGAGAGAAGGTTGGAAGAATGCGTTAACTAAAGCGAGAAGTATTTCCAAAGATGGAAACAACCTTGCATTCATCACGTTCATCTCTGTTTCACCATAGAGATATGGGAATGCGGCCGATCACTAAGCGGTGTACGCCAAGGGAAAGCGGAACCTTAGTTGCGTTCTTAATAAGATTAACAAACTTGCGATGTTTTTACTCTTTACTCTTTTTCTTTCTGCTTCATTCATAAGACTTGCCATCGCATACATCGATTCTTTGTACAACTTCACAGTCAGTTCTCGACCTTATTATGTATCATGTATCATGTATCTTGTATAATGTATCATAATAGCTTAGGAATTTATTTTATCAATGCATTTTTATTTCATCGCAATTTACATTTCTGTATAAACCAACATTCTTTGTTAATTGTTAAAATTGGTCGCACGTATCACACCAGTATTGCATTAACGAAAACAATCCCCGTGTTCGACCTTAGATCATTCTGAGAAACTTGCGTTGGAATTATACTTGGTTTCAGTGCAAGGAAACTTGTGACACACACTACTTCATCGCACACTACGAGCATATCACTATCAACGCATATACTTAGAACGTAGTATCGCATAAAATTATCTTTATCACAAAGCACTTGAGCGCATTTAGCACATCATTCATTTCATTCACAAACCATGCGTTAGAGTTAGATAAAGATAAAAGATTAAATTTAAGTCATCAAGTTTATGGCGCCATTGTCGGGGACATGAGTGTGTATCATCCATTCATACATAAGTAGTGTGCATAAGCGATGCAACAACATAACATAACATAAATCTCTTTATTGTTACAGTATGCAGTCGGAAGAATTTTTGTTGAAAAATTCATGTGAAGAAGGAGTTCTTTAAGTGGGTTGCTGTTGTGAGCTCTTCTCCAAGTTCCCTTAATTCAAGCTTATTTTGAGTCCCATAACTCAATCTAGAGTTCGAAGAGAATAGTGGGGAGGATCTTGAGGTCGTCTACAACAATATTTGGAGAGGTTTGTAACTGGAAATTGAGATTTCAAGAGTTCTACAAAGGTATGATTTGAAACCCATTTATTTTTGCAATAGCATGCTTTAATTTTTGTCAAAATTAATGAATTAGAGTGCTTATTGATCCTTGTTTCTTCTGCTACTTGCTGATACAATCCAACAGACTTCAAATTCGAGAACTATATGATAGAACATGGTCCCAACTCTCGGCCCCAGGTACACCTCAGTAGAATGGTGTATCAGAAACGAGAAACAAAACTTTGTTGGACATGGTTTGGTCTATGATGATTTGTGCTAATATTTTTGACTCATTTTCTTTTTAGTGGAGACTGCATGTTATATTCTGAACAACGTTCCCTCAAAAAGTGTTTTTGAAACACCTTTTGAGTTTTGGAGAGGCTATAAAGGTAGTTTATGCCACTTCAAGATTTGGGGATGTCCGACCCACGTGTTTTGGCGATCCCAAAAAAGTTGGAACCGTGTTCGAAAGTTTGCCTCTTTGTAGGCTACCCCGGGAAAACGAGGGGTGGATACTTCTATGATCTGAGGGAGAATAAAGTGTTTGTTTCTACAAATACTATCTTCTTTGAAGAATACCACATCACGGATGATAAATCATGAAGTAAGCTTTTTTTTCATGAGATTTCTATTGAGACTACTGAGGGTTCAACGAGAATTGTTGAATAGACTGACAAATCAACAAGAGTTGTTGAGGTCGGTTCATCTAGTCAACAATCTCAAGACTTGAGACTACCTCGATGTAGTGGGAAGGTTATGAACCCACTGGAATGCTACATGGGTTTGACTGAAGCCCAGAACATCAATTTTTATGATGGGGTCAAGGATCTGATAATTTTTAGAAATACAAGTTATTTATACTGTCTTATTTAGATATTGCGGCCGAAAGAAAGGAAAGTTGCGTCAATTGTATGAAAATTAGCAAAGAAATGTGAGAATTATGAATTGTCGTCAATACACCCACTAACACCATTACGATGGCAGAAAAGAATATTTCAAGTCTGTTTTGTAGGAAATCCAGTCACCGCATGCGTGCAAGGCTCAAGATAAACTGAACAACGCATCTATGTCGCAATGCACCCATTATTCAGGAATGAATAAACGATCAACGCAATGATGGCGCATGCAACAATCGATCAAGAGCTAAGCGATCAATGCAATCTCAACTGCATGCGATAATAAAAAAAAACAACACCGCATACAGGCAAATGATCAAAGATGTAAAGAGCAACGTAATTGCGGAGGATTTTGACACGTATACAACTGACCGTTGTGCATTTCGGATGGGATTGATTGTGTAACAGAAGAAATATTCACTCCACCATTTCAAGAACTACCTTAACAATACAGTGGGGACCACAAGTCAGAGAGTCAAGTTTGTCTATAAAAAGCTCTGGCCATTTTACTGAAGAAATATGCTTGAATATAGAGAAAAGTGTATATACTGATTTGAGAGAGAGACTGGTTGAGCAACTAATCAGAGTAGATCCGAGAAGAATTAAGAGACAAGGCCGAGAGGTGAGTCTCTGGGCAAAGAATCCTTCCAATCCCCGCCACGAAGCTCTATACGAAGGTCACTTCTACCAGAGGAGCAAGCCTGAAAGGGAAGCTCTTCTCTTCATCCATTCCACACGCTGGCAAGTAAATCCACCATCCAGATCTGTGTCAAGACGTTGACACTCTTCTGTATTTGTTTCTATCTCTTTATCATTAATTGTATTCATCTTCTTAATCTATCATTCACACCATGTATCAGACGCTTAATTCTATAATTAAATGTTATGATCATTTCCATCTCCATCTCTTTTCCTATTTCCGTTCTTCCATCACTTTCTCCACGATGTTTTCTTAATCCCTTGGATAATTAGCAATAATTGAGCAAGTAAATTAATTGGGTTAAGGAAATAATTATGTTTAGTCAAAGCATGCTAGATGGCATCTTCACCTGTGAGAGCAGAAGTGAAGATGCTATTCCGCCTATCGAGAGAGGGTTGGAAGAATGCGTTCACTAAGGCGAGAAGTACTTCCAAAGATGGAAGCAACCTTGCGTTCACCATGTTCATCCTTGTTTCACCATAGAGATATGGGAACGCGGCCGATCACCGAGAGGTGTACACAAAGGGAAAGTTGAACCTTAGTTATATCTTTAATGCAATCAACAAACTTGCGACGTTTTTACTAATTATTCTTTCCCCTTTTGATTCATCCATAAAGACTTGCCATCACATACAACAATCCTTTGTATAAACTTCACAGTCAGTCTCAAACTCAGTATCATGTATATCATGTATCTTGTATCTTGCATCACGTTAGCTTAGGTGTATTTTTATCGCAATTTATTTTATTAATGCAACTTTAGTTTATCTGCACAATTTTACTTTACCGCAATTTACTTTCCTATACAAACATACAATCTTTATTAATTGTAAAAACCGGTCGCATATATCATAAATGTAACACATTAACGACAACAATCCTTGTGTTCGACCTTGGATTACTCTGAGAAACTTGCGTTAGAATTATACTTGGTTTCAGCGCAAGGAAACTTGTGACAACGCATTACTCCAAAGCATACTACAAGCATTTCATTAATAAAGCATACATCTAGAAGTAGTATTGCATAAAGTTTAAATAAGCATAACACAACATCCACACTCCATCTCCATCTTTCCAAGTCATCAAGTTTATGACAAGAGGAGCTTGTATGATTCACATTCATCATTGTCCATATCCATATATGCTTATTTAGAACATCAATTCACGAGTCTACAGGATCCATTGTCTTTTAAGCAAGAAATGGAGAATGTTGACAAAGATTAGTGGATTAAGGCCATGAACCAGGAAATGGAGTCTATGTACTTCTATAATGTCTGGGAACTTGTGGATCAGCCTAATGGGGTAAAACCTATAGGGTGTAAGTGGATCTACAATAGAAAACGAGGTGGATGGAAAGGTGCAAATCTTTAAGCTAGACTCGTGACAAAGGGTTATACCCACGTCGAGGGAGTGGACTATGAGAAAACTTTCTTACCTGTTGTCATCTTAAAGTCTATCAGGATACTCCTGTCCACAGCCACATTTTATGATTATGAGATATGACAAATGGACGTCAAGACTACCTTTTTGAATGGTAATCTTGAAAAGACCATCTACATGGCTCAACCAAAAGGGTTCATTGTTCCCGATCAAGAGCAAAGAGTTTTCAAGCTTAATAGGTCCATTTATGGGCTGAAACAAACGTCTAGATTGTGGAACATTAGATTTGATAGTGCGATCAAATCGTTTGGCTTTGATCAGAACGTTGATGAGCCTTATGTTTACAAGAAAATCTTCAACAGCTCAGTAGCTTTCCTGATACTGTATGTGGATGGTATCCTACTGATTAGGAATGATGAAGGCTTTCTAACTGAGATTAAAAAGTGGCTAGCCGCCCAATTCCAAATAAAATATTTTGGAGAAGCGCAGTATGCTCAAGGGATCCAGATCATTCGAGATTGTAAGAACAAAAGGTTGTCCTTGTCTCAGGCATCGTACATTGATCAAATGTTAATCAGGTACAGGATGTAGGATTCCAAGAGGGGTTTATTACCCTTCAAGCATGGAATCGTTTTGTCTAAGGATTAATGTCCTAAGACACCTCAAGGGGTTAAGGAGATGAGACGGATTCCCCGTGCTTCAACTGTTAGAAGCTTAATTTATGCAATGTTATCTACAAGACCTGACATTTGTTATGCATTAGGGATTGTCAGTCGTTATCAGTCCAATTTAGGATTAGATCACTAGATGGCGGTCAAAACAATCCTGAAGTATCTTTAGAGAATGAGGGACTACATGCTTGTATATGGAGATAAGGATTTGATCCTTACAGGATACATAGACTCTAACTTTTAGACTGATGGAGATTCTCGTAAATCGACATCAGGGTTAGTGTTCACTCTGAATGGAGGGGTTGTAGTATGGCGAAGAATCAAGCAAGGATACATCGCAAACTCCACTATGGAAGCCGAATACGTAGCCACTTGGGAATTTGCTAAGGAGGTTGTTTGGCTGAGGAAATTCCTTACAGATTAGAAAGTTGTTTCAAATATGTCTTTACCGATCACACCATATTGTGATAACAGCGAGGATGTGGCGAATTCGAAGGAACCTCAGAGTCATCATAGAGGCAAGCATATAGAACAGAAATATCATTTGATCAAGGAGATTGTGCATCGCGATAATGTGATAGTCACGAAGAATGGTTAGAGCACAACGTTGTTGATCCTTTTATAAAATCTCTCACGGCTAAAGTGTTCGAGGGTCATCTGGAGAGTCTGGGTCTACGGGACATGCAGCATCTTGTCTAGGGCAAGTGAGAGATGATACTAGGGTATAGAGTATGCCCTAGTTTATTGTATATTGTACTTGTCTTTTTTACGTATTGTACATTAGTCTCCCGAGATATTAGGACAAAGAGGAGATGTTGGGATTGGTGTCCTAATTCTCCCGGAGTCTCGTAAATTCTAAACATTTTACACATTCTTATGAATGAAATAAGAGTTATTTTATGTTGCATTTACTCATATCCAATACACAGAGATCCATGATTATTGTATGTAAACTTAAGCATGTATATGAGATATACAAGTGGATCATGCTTTAAGTGATAACGTAAAAGGTCTGTAGTATACGAATTAAGGAGGGATACCTTATCCTAGTGACACTACGAATACGACCCGCTTTGTAGAGGTTTACAAGTGTTGTGAACTACTACAGATGGTTGATCCTAACCATTCATGTGGAGAATGCGAACGAGGGTGTTCTATACAAAGAGTTTGTATAAGACCGAACCACGAGATGACTACTCTCTTTATATAACGTTGTTGATACTTGAGACTTACATCTTACCTAAACGACCATAGGTGATATGACCTTAATCCTGAGTGTTTTGGGAACTCCTGCCTTTGAGGGCGGTCCTTTGATTAATATGGGTAAGAGTGGCCAGATTGCCAACTCAATAAGCCTACCTTTTTGGGGATTTTTCTGATTTGGGAACTGGGAACTCAGTTACACAAGATGGAATTCACTCCTTCCCCGAAGTAGGGGTAAGTAGATAGATTGCTCCCTTAAGGGCTGATTCTCGATCTTAAATATGTGGCCATAGCCTCTCTTTGGAAGAGAGAACGCAGTCATAGTAGGACTATGACTTATGTTCATTAAAGGAATCAGTGGTACTTAAGGAGTTAGATGTAACTACAGAGGAAAAATAGTTAATTGGTCCAGTTGTACTTACGAGCGATCTGTGAAGGGTTATCACACTGTTGATTGTTTGATATGGACACAAAATATATCTGTAGCGAGGAGAGTGCAGTTGATAGCTAGTAGAAATACAATTTATTACAGCGCAAATAAGTAAAACAGAATGTGATGGTAAACTAGGCAATATCATGTCCAAAAGCGCTAAACTAAAAGGAATTGTGATTGTGAGTGCTCATCGCATAAAAGCAGTTAATTTACATATTTTGTGTAGGAAAAATGTGATGGCGCATATGAAATTGCGATCCAAAGGCACAATGTGTCGGCGTGCTTGAAGATTACGATCGCAAGTCATGCGATCGTGAGAAGTTTCTTAAAAAGATGGCCACATAAAGACCTCACATCAATGCGACAACATAATAAATCATGACGGGACGGAAAGCTGATAATGGTCGATTCTGAATTTAGTTGCAAGCCATTAAAAGGCACACTGATGCTCGTATTTTTATGAAGTGGAAATGTGGATGATATGCATTGATGGATTTGCGTTGTGCACTCAAGTTTCCCCAGCAGAATTCAAGTGTAAATTCCTCTAAGTTTCTTGGTAAGTCCAGGGTCGAACACAGGGACTTGTGAAAACCAATTGCGTTGGTAATTTTTATAAAGACTTTGCTGTAGCTGGATAAATAAATAAAGTGTTGGGTTTGTTGTTTGCATTGATGAAAAGTAAATAAATGCGGTGGAGTTTGAAAAAAAGTTGGTAAACGGGAGATGCGATGAATATACGGTGAATGGGTCGAGAAGGGTTTCGACTAACACTCCCTAGAATGCGTTCATGCTATGTGATCATGCAACATGCATACAACATTAAACCACCTCTCAGTGCGAATATCACGGCTTCTAAGGCTAGAACGCATGCGATATATGCGACAAGTCTACAAGGTCTACACATAAACCTCTATTTCTATTTATGCGATGACAACATGACATCCATACAAATATGTTACCGCATAATATCATTCCCATCTCTAGGATGCATGCGATGCAGGTTGACAAACAGAGCTTATCTCTAAGTCCCTATCTCTTATTTATGTAGTTCTAATCTTGCTCTCTTGAGTCCAGATTCTAACCTAGCTCTCTCGAGACATTAGGTTCTTTCTTTAGACTCTCTCTCGAGTGACTCTAATGGGTATTTTGCACAACATAAAACAAGACAATCGCAAGCAAAGAACTTTCTAGGTCATGTTAGCTTAGTTCTTCTATACCTATTCGACTAGTTTAGCTACTCATGCATATTAAAAGAGTGAACATATGTAGAAATAGAATTTCCATTGTAAGTATGAAGATGAAGTACAAAATAATAATGCAAGTATAGAATAAAGAGCCTGGTAGCAATCTCTTATTGCCAGGCATTTACACTGTTTCTACTCGTGCTCAAAATATAATCTTGCTCTCGCGAGAGTCGACCCGCTCTCTACTCTTACGCCTCAAGGTTCTCTCTCGAGCTGCCTTAAGCGATCTCCGATGCCACCACTCTTTTCTTGATCCGCCTTAAAATGGAAAGGAAACTATGATCAGAAGCGTGAACTAAACGGTGAACTAATCAACTGGTTAACCCTTTCTCTGAAGAATGCCCTTTGTATTTAAGAGCATCCATGGTGGAAGACGGCTTCTCTCTCCTGGTTGTACAGATGGGACAACTTTAATTCCTGACTGATGCTTTGGATAATTGTCACCAATAAAGCTGGATGTACTTTATGACCGTTATCGACTGTCAACTTAATTTGGATTCGACTGTCATCAGCTTTCTGTCCCATTGCTCTTAATTATCCTTTCACCCGGATGCGCCCACCATGTTGCGCTTACCAAGTTGCGGCGATCCTTCAGGCGAATGTTTACGAGCACGATCAATGCAAAGCCTTGCGGTGAAGTTGCGTTTGACCACTGATTTCCTATGATCGCAATTCTTTCATTGCATTAATGCATATTCTGCACAAAAATACAAAGATCAACTGTTCTAATGCGTTGAACACATGCGACCGCAATATTACGAAATTGATGCTTAATGGATGCAAGTTAAAATATTTCATCAACGCAATCCAACATTGTTTAAGAACTTAGCACTATGATAACGTGTATTTCTGCCCGTTATCACACCCCCAAATTTAAACAATGCTTGTCCTCAAGCATAAGCGAAAGATTCCTTTAGCAAGTCAACCACACAATTCCTTTCCTAGACTTCTCAAGGATACTTCATTCAAATCCTATATACCAGAATTTCCTTAAGTCTTATTCAAGTCTCTTCTTAAAATATTTCTAAAACCTAGGGACTACAAGCTTAACTTTCAAAAGGACTTTACTAAATTTCAGAACATCGCATGATTTATTTCAAAAAAGAAAATTTTCTACTGGGGTGTCAAATTATTTTATCCTTGCACAAAAATTTTCTTCATCGCTAATTTTTTTCTGACCTTGCGCTGATCCGAGTGCTTTGCCTTCGTTTTGGCTTGCCTCCACGGGTGTCATGCGGACATCCAACTACGAGCAATGCACTCTTTCTTAGAGTAAACTCATACCGATTTGGTAGTGGAGTTGCGGTCATTGATTTATGCGTTGATCCTTGTGACTTACTTTCGTTTTGGCTTGCCCCCACGTGTGTCATGCGGACATCCAACTACGTGTAAGTGCCTTTCACAACTAAACTCTTATCAACATGGGTTTCCCATTGCGTTGACAGTGGAGTTGTTATTCTCAATTTTTTTTTAGAAATAGCAAGGTCAAAAATAAACACCTCACCCCAAATTTTGAAATGTGGCAATGTCCTCATTGCCAAAAGATTAAAATAAGTCATGTGATGGTCATAGAATGCGTTGTAAAGAGAATTTGAAAGAAAGCTAGCAAACTCCTAACTTCTAAAAATATTTCATGAGGTGACTATCTTAAGACTAAGTTGACTCTAGTATATACAAAAGAAATAGAAGCATATTTTTTATCATTGAAATCATACTTGGCAAAGAAACAAAATATGGTAACTCACAAAATTTATCTATGTCAACTGATTGTGGTGATAAAGAGGATGCGGTGATAAAACTTTGAAAACTAAAATGCAATGTGATAGCACAAAATTTGAAATAAAGATAAGGAAGAATACACCCCCAAATTTTGCGTTGTCGCCCGCATTGTATTGACGCATCCATCTTTGTGGTGATCTCTCTTCTTTAAGTTGTGGTGATGGAGTAAGATAAGTACTTTGTTGCATAACATCCCCGCAATCCAGCGCCTCGATCGTTGCAAGAAAAACAAAGAGAGTGTCAAATTATTTTAAACAAAATAAAACTCGTTATCACATTTTTTTTGTTTCAAAAATAAAATAAGGATATGTAAAGATTGAAAGGATAAAGTGAAAATTTCAAATAGTGGAAAAGAGTTGAAGAATTGATGTTTCCCAAATCTTGCGTCCCTGATAGATTGCGATCATTTAATAATGCAGGGACCACCTACTTCCATCTTTATTCAAAGTTCTTTAGTTCCATGGAGTCAACTCGTCGATGCCGGCCTTCTCCATGATATGCCTTTATTCTCTACCCATTGACTTTGAATATGTCGGTTCCATCATCATTTGATAATTCAACCGCGCCATGCGGAAATACTTGTCTAATTACGAATGGTCCAGAACAACGTGATTTTAGCTTTCCCGGGAAGAGTTGCAGACGTGAGTTGAAGAGCAAGACCTTTTGCCCGACTTGGAGGTTATTACTGCATATACGTTGATCATACCAGCACTTGGTGCACTCTTTATAAATCTTCACATTTTCATATGCTTGTTTCTCCATTCTTCTAGCTCAACCAGTTGCATTTTTCGCGTTTCCCCTGCGTTCTTCAAATTAAAATTCAGCTTCTTTACCGCCCACAGTGCCTTATATTCCAGCTCCAAAGGCAAGTGACATGCCTTACCAAATACCAGCGCATATGGGGACATACCTATGGGTGTTTTAAATGTGGCCCGATATGCCCACAATGCATCGCAAGCTTTGTCACCTGTCTCTTATACACATCTAGATGTGTATAAGAGACAGGTGACATGCCTTACCAAATACCAGCGCATATGGGGACATACCTATGGGTGTTTTAAATGTGGCCCGATATGCCCACAATGCATCGCAAGCTTTGTCACCCAGTCTTTTCGTGAAAGCTTTACTACCTCCTCAAGTATCGACTTAACTTCTAGATTGGACACTTCAGCCTGACCATTCGTTTGCGGATGGTATGCGGTGGCCACTTTGTGGAGGATATTGTACTTTCACAGCAACTCCTTGATATTGTGATTGATAAAGTGGGATCCTTCATCATTTATGATGGCACGAGGAGTGCCAAAACGAGTGAAAATATACTTCTTCAGGAACTGGGAGACTATTGTCGCATCACTTATGGCGAATGCTATTGCCTCTACCCATTTGGAGACATAATCGATGGCTAATAAAATATGTTTGCCATGCGAGGGAGGGAATGGTCCCATGAAATCAATCCCTCATACATCGAAAAATTCCAGCTCTAAGATAGTGTTCATTGGCATTGCGTTTTCCCATGAAATGTTGCCTATGTGTTGACACCGATCACATTTCATTGCGTAGTCAGCAGCATCCTTGAATAATGTAGGCCAAAAGAATCCACTTTGCAAAACTTAGGCTGCAGTGCGCTGCCCTCCGAAGTGCCCACCATATGGTGAGTCGTAGCATTGTGACAATATGCGTTGTTGAGCAGCATTTGGTACGCATAACCGAATAATCTAGTCTTCACCTCTCCTATACAGATGTGGCTCATCCCAATAATAATGACTGCATTCATGTTTGAGCTTCTTCTGTTGGTGATAGGTGTAGTCTTCAGGGAATTACTCGCAAACCAAATAATTAACGATGTTTGCATACTAGGGCAATTCTTCTATGTGGAACAGCTGCTCGTCTGGGAACACGACACTCACCTCAGTCTCATTGCGGTCAACTTCAGGATTTTCCATTCTAGACAAATGATCTGCAACCTGATTCTCTGTCCCCTTTCGGCCAATTATTTTGATGTCAAATTCTTGAAGGAGAAGAACCCATCTGATCAACCTCGGCTTTGCGTCCTTCTTTGTCATTAAGTATTTGATTGTCGAGTGATCAGTGTGGATGAGTACCTTGGTTCCCAACAGATATGGGCTCTCGGAATTTCTCCAACGCAAAAATCACAACCAGGAGTTTTTTCTCTGCGGTGGTATAATTGTTTCACAGCAGGTGTTTAATGTTTTACTCGCATATGCGATGGGATGCAAAAAAAAATTTCTCTTTTACCCTAAAGCTCGTGCCCAATCGCATACCACTTACATCGCACGTGATTTCAAATGGCAGTGTCCAGTCTGGTGCAATCAACACGGGTGCGTTATTCAGCGCATTTTTTAAAAACTCTACATGCATTGAGGCAATGTTGTCAAACTCAAATTTTTTGTCCGCCTTTAACAATGCCCTCAGTGGTCGTGCTATCTTAGAAAAGTCCTTGAAAAATCGTCTATAGAATCCAGCATGCCCCAAGAAGCTTTCGCACAACCTTCACGCTGGTTGGAAGGTGGAGAGTTTTTCTCAATTGCGTCAATCTTCTTTGTCTACCTCCAATCCATCCCGGGAGACCTTATGCCCAAACACTATGCCTCCTTAACCATGAAATGACATTTTTCCCAATTGAGCACCAAATTCGTCTCTTCACATCTTTCTAGAATCTTCTCCAAGTTGGCTAAGCAAACTTCATAAGTGTTCCCATAAACGGAGAAGTTCATCCATAAATATTTCCACAGAGTCGCTCCGAGATAATCTGAAAAGATCGCCATCATGCACCTTTGGAACGTGCATGGCGCATTGTAGAGGCCAAATGGCATGCGGTAAAAAGCAAACATCCCATATGGGCAGGTGAATGTGGTCTTGTCTTGATCTTCAGAAGCTATCATGATTTGATTATATCCGGCATACCCATCCAGGAAGCAGTAAAAATCATTCCCTGCTAGTCTGTCTACCATTTGATCGATGAATGGCAGAAGGAAATGATCTTTCTTTGTGGCTGCATTCAACTTGCAGTAGTCCATGTATATGTGCCATCCAGTGATGGTCCTTTACGGTATTAATTCGTTGTTCTCATTTAGGACTATCGTCATTCCGCTCTTCTTTGGCACACATTGCACGGGGCTGACCCACATGCTATCTGCTATGGGATAGATAATGCCCGCATCTAGCAATTTGATAATCTTCTTCTTGATGACGTCCTTCATCGCAGAGTTAAGTCTACATTGATGTTCAATTGTTGCTTTGTTGTCATCTTCAAGACGAATACGGTGTATGCAATACACAGGGCTAATTCCTCTGATGTCAGCGAGCGTCCAGCCAATTGCTTGCACATGTTTCTTGAGAATGCTCATCAACACATTCTCCTAATCTTTGTTAAGCACAGAGGTAATGATAACTGGCAGCTTCTCATTCTGCCCCAAAAAATGCGTACTTCAAATTGGTTGGTAGGGTCTTTAATTCAAGTGTTGGTGGCTCCTGATAACTTGTAGAAATACAAGTTATTTATGCTACCTTATTCAGATATTGCGGCCAAAAGAGAGAAAATATGCGTTGATTGTATGAAAATTAGCTAAGAAATATAATAATTATAAATTATCGTCAATACACCCACTAACACCATCTGGTAGAAAAGAATATTTCAAGTCTATTTTGCAGGAAATCCAATCACCGTATGCGTTCATGACTCAAGAGAAAAAAAGATTAACGCATCTACGTCACATTGAGCCCATCATTCAGGAATGAATAGACAATCAACGTAATGACGGTGCATGCGACAATCGATCCAGAGCTGAACTTCAACTCCATGCGGTAATAAAAAACAACACTGCATGCGAGCACACGATCAATTGAAAGATCAAATGAACAACGCAATCATGGAGGATTTTGACACGTGTACAACTAACCGTTGTGCATTTTCAATGAACTAATTGCATAACAGAAGGAATATTTATTCCACCATTTTTGGAATTTCCATAACAATATAGTGGGGACTACACAAGTCAGAGAGTCAAAGCTTTCATCTATAAATACCCCAAAGAATTCACTGAAAGATATACTTGATACGGGGGATAATTGATACGAGGCTATTGAGAGAGAGGTTGATCTGAGTGTTGATCGGAGAAGATTCGAGAAGAAACGAGATAAGGCCGAGAGGTGAGTCTCAGGGTGAATCATTCCAAATCCCCGCCATGATGCTCTGTACCTAGATTAACTCTACCGGTTGAGCAAGCCTGAGAGGGAAGCTCATCCTTCCATTCACTCCATCTACGCCGACAAGCAATCTCTCCATCTGGATCAGTGTCAAGACATTGGCACTCTTCTGTATTTGTTTCTAACTCTTATTCATCCATTGTAGTTCATCTTCTTAGGCTAAATCATTCACAGCCATGTATCAGACGCTTGATTTTATAATTAATTGTCATGATCATTCTCATTTCCACACTTCTGTCTTTCCTCCATTAATTGTTTTCTTCACGATGTTTTCTTAATCCCTTGGTGATTAATATGAATTAAACAAGTAACTTAATCTATGCTAAAGAAATAAAGATGTTTAGCTAAAGCATGGTAGACAGCATCTTCACCTATGAGAGCAGAAGTGAAGATGCCATTCTGATTTGTCGAGAGAAGGTTAAAAGAATGTGTTAACTAAAGCAAGAAGTACTTCCAGAGATGGAAGCAACTTTGCGGTCATTGTGTTTGTCCCTATTTCGTCACAGAGATGTGGGAATGCGGCCGGTCACCGAGAGCTGTACGCCAAGGGAAAGTGAAACCGTACTTATATCTTTAATGCAATTAAGGAACTTGCACTATTTATATTAATTATCCTTTCTCTTGCTGTTTCGCACATAAGACTTGCCCTTGCATAACACGATCTTTGTATATTCTTCACAGTCAATCTCCACCTCAGTATCTTGTAGCATGTAACTTGTATCTTGTATCATCATAGCTTAGGTTTATTTCATCGCACTTTACTTTCATCGCAATTTACTTTATTATCGCATTTTTATTGCTTATCTTTACTTTACTGCACAATTTACTTTACCGCATTTTTAAATACTTGTACAAACAACACTTTTATTAAATTGAAAAACCCCTAGTCGCATATATCACAAATATAACGTAATTAACCTAAAACAATCCCTGTGTTCGACCTCGGATCACACCGAGAAACTTGCGGTGAAATTATACTTGGTTTCAACGTAAGGAAACTTGTGACAACACGTAGTATACTACAAGATTCTCACTAATAACGCATATCTAGAAGTAGTATCACATAATTTAAGTGTGTCTGAATAAGCATAACACAACATCCACATTCCATTTCCATTCCAAGTCATTGAGTTTATGGTAACATGATCTTGCATGATCTATCATTCATCACAATCCATATGCCTATTTAGAATCACTGCATCTTAAGCATTGTATGGCATCATCATTCTTATGCGTAACAAGTTTATGGCATCATTGTTGGGGAACTGGTAACGAGGACATGGACTTAAACCTTGCTTGCATCATTGTATAGCTTATGCCTATCAGCTCCACTAGGGAAGGTTGCGTTATTTTTCATTCTTCTGTTTGCTCTACTTCTTTCCTTGCGATCATTTCTTCTTCCTTGTTTGTTTTTGTTGTCATCGCATTACAGGCAGCAACGGATGCGCTGGCATCCTCTTCTTCATACTCTTCATTGGACTTTTCTTCTTCAATCAAATTCAGGTCATCATTAGAATCTTGTAGGTCTTCTTCATCTGAAAACTTCATGGCATGAATTATATTAAATTTGAGCTTCTATTCATTGATACTCAGAGTGATTTCCCCTTTATGCACATCAATTTGGGCATGACCCGTTGACAGAAAAGGTCGCCCCAGAATGATGGGCACATCTTTATTGGCCTCATAGTCTAAAATGATGAAGTCAGCTGATAGGATAAATTTGTCAATTGTTATTAGCACATCCTTCACCTTACCTTCTGGATGAACCAGAGATCTGTCGACCAGTTCGAGAGTAACTGATGTGGGCACAAGTTCCCCCACATTTAGCTGTCTAAAGATTGACAGAGGCATCAAATTTATGCTGGCCCCCAAGTCACACAGGGCTTGCCCAATGTAAAGTCTTCCTATGGAGCAAGGAATGGTAAAGCTCCCAAGATCGCTCATCTTTGGTGGGATTATTGATTTGGAACTTTGTGTTAATACCACCGTGGCAAATTTTCCAATGCCCCTCTTCTTAGTTACCATATCCTTCAGAAACTTGGCATATGCAGGCATTTCCTCAATCGCTTCACTGAAAGGAATATTAACATGTAATTGCTTTAACATAGATAAGAAGCATTGGTACTGTACCTCTTCGTTTTTCTTCTTCCGTAGTCTCTGTGGGAAAGGGGGTAACTAAACTTTGACGGTTCCCGTTTCAGTTGGCTTTGAGGTCGACGCAACCTCCAATTCTACTGCTTCATTTTCTCTTTCTTCTTCTTGTGTTACCACAATCTCAGGTTCAGCTGCAATGGAAGTTGTTCTACTACATGATAACTTGTAGAAATACAAGTTATTTATACTGTTTTATTTAGATATTGCAGCCAAAAAAAAGGAAAGTTGCGTCAATTGTATATAAATTAGCTAAGAAACGTGAGAATTATAAATTGTCATCAATAAACCCACTGACACCATTGCGATGGTAGAAACGAATATTTCAAGTCTGTTTTGCAGGAAATCAAGTCACCGCATGCATTCAAGGCTCAAGATAGAAAGAACAACGCATCTACGTCGCATTGCGCCCATCATTCAGGAATGAATAGATGATCAACACAATCACGGCACATGCGACAATCGATCAAGAGCTAAGCGATTAACGCAGTCTCAACAACATGCGGTAATAAAAAACAACACTGCATGCGGGCAAACGATCGAAGATGTAAAGAGCAATGCAATTGCAGAGGATTTTGACACGTGTACAGCTGACCGTTGTGCATTTCTGAATGGATTAATTGCATAATAGAAGGAATATTCACTCACCATTTCAGGATTTGCCTTAACAATAAAGTGGGGACCACAATGCAGAGAGTCAAAGCTTAGCCTATAAATAGCTCATGCCATTCCACTGAGAAATTACGCTTGAATATAGAGAAAATTATGTATACTGATCTAAGAGAGAGACTGGTTAAGCGAATATTCAGAGTAGATTCAGGAAGAATTAAGAGACAAGGTCGAAAGGTAAGTCTCCAGGCAAAGAATCCTTCTGATCCCCGCCATTGAAGCTCTGTACGAAGGTCACTTTTATCGAACGAGCAAGCCGGAGAGGGAAGCTTTTCTCTTCATCCACTTCACACGCCGGCAAGCAAATCCACCGTCCAGATCTATGTCAAGACGCTGACACTCTTCTTTATTTGTCTCTATCTCTTTATCATCAATTATATTCATCTTCTTAGTCTATCATTCACACCATGTATCAGACGCTGAATTCTATAGTTAAATGTTATGATCATTTCCATCTCCATCATTCTGTCTATTTTCATTCATCCATATTTCATTTTCTCCACGATGTTTTCTTAATCCCTTGGATAATTAGCAATAATTGAGCAAATGAATTAATTGGGTTAAGGAAATAATTAAGTTTAGTAAATGCATGCTAGACGGCATCTTCACCTGTGAGAGCAGAAGTGAAGATGCCATTCTGCCTATCGGGAGAGGGTTGGAAGAATACGTTAACTAAAGCGAGAAGTACTTCCAGAGATGGAAGCAACCTTCCATTCATCACGTTCATCCATGTTTCACCATAGAGATATGGGAACACAGTCGATCACTGAGAGGTGTACACCAAGGGAAAGCAGAACCTTAGTTGTATCTTTAACGCAATTAACAAACTTGCGATGTTTGTACTAATTATTCTTTCTCCTTCTGATTCATCCATCAAGCCTTGCCATCGCATACCACGATCCTTTGTATAAACTTCACACTCAGTCTCGAACTCAGCATCATGTATATCATGTATCCTGTATCTTGCATCATGTTAGCTTAGGTTTATCGCAATTTATTTTATTACCGCAACTTTAGTTTATCTGCACAATTTTACTTTACCGCAATTTAATTTCCTGTATAAACACACTCTTTATTAATTGTAAAAACACTGGTCGCATATATCACAATTGTAATACACTAACGACAACAATTCCTATGTTCGACCTCGGATCAATCCGAGAAACTTTCATTGGAATTATACTTGGTTTCAGCATAAGGAAACTTGTGACAACGCATAGCATACTACAAGCATTTAGTTAACAACGCATATATCTAAAAGTAGTATCATGAACTTGTATCATGCATCATATATCGTAGTGCGTGTGCTCAAAATAAAATGAAACAAAATAAAAATAAAGTCATCAAGTTTATAGCGCCATTGCCAGGGATTGGTAACGGTTATTGTTGAGTATGTTTGTGATATTTTGCAGGACGGATCTCTTTGTACTGGCTGCTTATCATGGAGAGCAGTCTAACGATTTATGAGGACTGGAACTGATCCAGAATTCGAGGCTAACCCAGAGATCGAGCGTACATTTCATGCAAGGGCACACCAGAACCGTCTCCTTCGACTCCATCTCCATCCTCTTTGCTTAGCATCTTTACTTTCATTGTAACACTTAGTGGGATTGCTTGGGTATTGCAAACTTAGTCATGTGGATTAGGGATATGAAGCATGTAGCATCCCACCGAGAGGTTCGTTGCACGAGTGTCTGAGTAACCTTATTTGCTTAGTGTGGAGCTACTACAATGCCTGTCTATAGGCTAACGCATTGCTTGTCTATGAGTAAAGTCAGCAACAATCAACTGCCCGGGAGGGTAAGTGGTTGGACGCATTAAGCAATGCATGCATTGTTCACTAGAGATAGGAGTAATCTTGCGTCAACCAAGTTCATGTGTTTGTCTTGTTTTATGTTGTGCCCAACACCCCTTTAGAGCTACTCGAGAGAGAGTCTAGAGAAATAACCTAATGACTCGATAGAGCTAGGTTAGAATCTAAACTCGAGAGTAAGATTAGATCGGCATAAGCAAGAGATAGGGACTTAAAGATAAGCTCTGTTTGTTAACACTGCATCGCATGCATCCTAGGAATAGGTATGATATTATGTGGTCGCCTTATTTATGTGTGTGTCACTCTGTCATCGCATAAATAAGAATAGAGGCTTATGTGTAGGTTCTATAGACTTATCGCATATATCGCATGCATTCTAGCATTAGAAGCCATAGCATTCGCACCGAGAAGTGGTTTACTATTGTATGTGTGTTGCATGATCGCATTGGCTTGCGTTGACTAGGGTTGCCCTTTCGGTCACTCTTAAGGGCTGCAATGAAATCATCTCCTCATTCTATCTATTTTCCCACACATTTATTTCATATCAAGGTTTGTCATATCTCTACCTTTCATGCATATTCTCATCGCGTTGTCTGTTAGATAGAAGTAGGAGTAGGATTAACTTAGCAACATCCCCTCCATTCTTTTATTTAAACTACCGCATACATATAGCTACAAGTCCCTCTGTTCGACCTCGGATTACCCGAGAAACTTGCATTTGAATTATACTTGGTGTGAGCCCAAGAAAACTTGTGGCAGAACATATGGTCATCGTATACATTCATTAACGCATTATCAGTCCAACGCATGACCATCGATGCATGACTATCAACACATATCTTAGGAACATGCATCGCATACCACGTCCATGGAATTTTGGTTGTCGAGTAAAATTGACTTCTAAATTTCCGTCATCACTTAGCTAGCATGACTTAAGATTTACATTTTATGCGATCATCTTGTCTTATGTATGCATCATTCACCCTTTAGACATACTTGAGAGAGTTGGATTAGAATCTAGGCTTGAGAAAGTCGGATTAGAATCACATAAGCAAGAAGTAGAAACTTAGACATAAGTTCTATTGCTATTTACACATCACATGCGCCCTAGAAATAGGAATGATGGTATGCGGTCACCTTGTTTTATGTGTGCATCATTCATCATCACATAGACAAGAGTAGAGACTTAGAAATAAGTCCTATCGACTATTTGGCATATACATCACATGCATCCTAGAAATAGGCATTATGGCTTTCTGAATTGAGAAATGTAGTACTGATATTCGTGTTTAGCATGATCGCATAACTTGTGCATAATCTTAGGAAATGTTAGCTAAACCCCTTCTCAACCCCTTCATCGCATACTCATCATAACTCTACGCTTTCATCACTTAACGTTCAACTCCGTCGCATAGGAAAAATCTAATTCCAAACACTATCCACTTCATTTGTTTTTACCATCGGAATAGAATCAAAGTGTTTGTTGCATATATACTTAGTAGTCCCTATGTTTGACCTTAGACTTACCAGGAAACCTAAGGAGGCTTATACTTGGGCCTTGTTAGGAAGACTTGCATGATTACCACATAACACACATCATGGCAAACTCACACCATAACACATCATAATTTCACGCATCAGCAACTGTCGGTCTTTAATGGAGTGCCCAACAATTAACAGATGGCAGATTCTGTGACTAAAGAGTTTAGTCAGTTATTCACGTACCGTTGGAGCTTCAAGCTACAGGTTCATAAGGTCCCCTTAGTAGCTCAATGGATTCAAGTTGAGAATCAATTCTTGGAGTTAGTTTGAAATGTTGAAATTGACAAGAGAATTCAATTATATATGATATAATTGGTGTGATGTATGAGATACATCAAGTGGAGGATTAATGTAAATATGATTTACATTAAGTGCCATAAAATAGAAAAAGAACTATGGTTTATATGTTTCCTGAGATGAAATATTAAAACTATAGATTATAAATATAATATGGTAAGTTGGTTATCATATTTATTTATAATAATAATATTAATTATTTGATAATTATCTCTTTTTCTCTAATAACCAATTGAGTGGAAGGTTATTGGTGGTTTTATGGTAACTGTGAGATAAAAGGAAAAATCTTTCCTAAATATAGGGAGTTACTACTTTCGAAAATAACTCACGGTAATGCTATCAAGTGAAAGTGTTTCACTAAGCGATAGCTAGTAGAGAGACTAACGATCGTGGAGATTAACTATACGATAGTTCAGTTGGTCGTAGCTAAACGATCGTGTGGCATTGTCTATACGATAGGCTGTCATCTACTATATGATTGAGCACATCGTCTATACGATAAACTGTGTCATCTCCCACATGCTCGATCGTCTACACGATTGTTATCCTCCAGCTCTTCCTCAAGCCAAGTCCATACTGAAGAATCTCTTACCGAAGAGTTCCATGAGGGTGTTCGGATCGCTCCGATCTCACCGTGACCAAAATACACATTATATATTCAAAACATATAGTTATGCAAACAAACACTAATTATATATTCAAAACATACAGTTATTCGATCTCACTAATGCTATGAACAACAAAATAACAAGGGAAAGAGTGCCATTGTAACACCCCGAATTTTCACTTTTTATATGATTTCAGTAGTTTTGGAATTTTGGATTTGAAGTATAAGTAAGGGATTTAAGTGTTGACGTGAAAATTATTGAATTTTGAAATTCAATTTGAAAATTTATGACAGGAATTAATTTTCTTTTGAAAAGGAAAAGAAATAAATAGTGTAAAGTGGATTAAGAAAATGATTTAAGTGTAATTATACTTTTCCTTTTTAGTTATTATTATTATTGTTGTTATTATTATTATTATTATTTTAAATAAAAAGGCAGAATCCATCCCCATTTCCTCATGCGAACCACTCCCTCGCTACCCAAAAAATTTCCTTCCGCCGCCGCCTCCCTCTCTACTCAAATCCGGATCCCACCGCCTCTAGCACCCGCGCCGCGCCTCCAGTCGACCGTGCGACCAACCGCCGCGCCTAGCCCAGACGTCCGCCACTGGTGCTCGATCCGTCGCCATCGACGCCAGCCGAAGTGTGCCGCCATCGATTCCTTCCAGTTCGACTGTGTCAGTCCTCGTGCGCGAACTAGGTCCACCGCGTATCGCCCTACTCATTCCGCTGCTGTCGCCGGTTTGCTCCTCTAACTGTCTGTCCGTGCCGTTCATCGATTGAGTCAACGACCTCCTTCACCTAAAACACTGTCCAGCCCCTGCTGCCATCGATTGCTGCTGGTTCTGTGGTTGGGTAAGTTGTTTGGCATATCGGTTAATTTTAAGGTTACCCACTTGATTTTGGTTTGGATTTTAATTTATCCATTATGGTTGGATGCTAGATTTGGAGTTTTGGAGGAGAATTTGTGCGCTGTCCAGCGACTGTTGAAGTTTCTTCTTCATGAAGTTTTGGTAAGTTTCAAGGCTTGGTAACCCCATTGCTGATTGGTTTGGTGTTGAGCCTTTGTGTGTTAGTGAGGTTGTCGTTGGATTAAAAGAACATATTTGGGCTAAGATTATTTGAAGTTATTTGAGATTGTTGGAATTTAAGACCCTAACCATTATTATTGAATTTGTTTAGATTGGAACTTTTGCTTGCGAGTTTTGGAACTACTTTTGAACCAAGCCACATTTTTCGGTTGATTCAAGTCTTCCAAAGGTTGTAAGAAGATTAATTGTGTGGACAAAAATTTGTGACCAAATTTTGAGGTAAATAATCTTACTACTGGAATCGCTTTTATGCCAGGCAATATACTGTAGATTTAACATTGAGGATCCTAGCAGATTTTCTTTGAATAATTTTGATTGTTTTGAGGTTGGATGGACTCCTTATGAAGGATATATGAGCATGTGGTAAAATATCGGAATATGATTACGTATGAGTTTAATTTTGGATTTTTATGAGTTATATTAAATGATGATTGAGCATGACCCTTAAATTATGAGTTAAGTAGCACTCCTATTAGAGTGCCTTAAAGCTAAATGAACATTAGACCTTGTTGACCTATATAGTTATGCAATTTATTATGAGAATGTGTGGACTGTATGATATATTACGAAATCCCGAATACTGCATTTCTTACATGATTTAGTGCATGAAAGTGATGTGCTACAGTTGATTCATTTAAAACTAGATTAAATATGTATGTTGAGGTTAATTAACATGAGGTTGATGATGAGGAGATTTTAGAGGATTTATGATTAGGTGAATGTTATATGTAATATGAAAGATAAAATCTCCTTTCCTTTCCAGACTATGTGACTGCATGAAAGTAATGCACGTTCAAGGACCTAGTACATGAAAGAGATGTACTAGGGCTGGTGTGTATGAAAGTGATACAACCCTAGAGGGTACTGGGGTGTACGAAAGAGGTACATACTTAGTGGGTTATGTGTATACGAAAGAAGTGTATGTCTAACCATGTGTAGAAAAGAGGTACACATCCCTACATTTATAGAGAGGATCTGGGGTGTACGAAAGAGGTACATACTCAGTAGATTATGTGTATACGAAAGAGGTTATACATAACTAGATGTACGAAAGAGGTACATACTTAGTAGGTTAGGTGTATACGAAAGAGGTGTATACTTAACTAGGTGTACGAAAGAGGTACACCTTCAGTGGGTTATGTGTATACGAAAGAGGTGCATACGTAACTATGTGTACGAAAAAGGTACACATTAAGTGGGTTATGTGTACACGAAAGAGGTGTATGCATAACCATGCGTATGTAAGAGATTGTGTTTCCTTCGGGATTCACCAGAGGTTGTGGGTCCTACGGGACTTACTAGAGGTAGTGGACATATTCAATTACCTTAGGATAGAAATAAGTTTTTTTCATGTATATATGTGTTCCATGAGGACTAGAATAGTTTATATGTTCCACTAGAGGTAGGCATCTAGAGGACATAGACGTCTAGCCTAACCCCAGTAGTGGGGTTACTTACTGAGTATTTCATACTCATTCTTTCTTATGTTGATGTTTCAGGTAAAGGTAGAGATGCACCGGCGATGGCACAGCGGAATTCATGATTGAGCCACTAGAACTAGTTTTTACGCTTCCGCATCATGAGATTTAGAGTTCTTTTCATGTTTCCCTTAATGTTTAGTTTTGATGTTTGAAACTTATTATTAAGAATTGTGTTTCATATGTACTTATTAACCTTTATGATTTATGGGTACCCTATTATTGTTTTTAACAATTGCATTTAATAAATGTCTTTTGAACTTTCTTTGTTTTTAATTAGCATTTATTTCAAATGACTGAGCATCATTTTAAATTCTTTGCATGCATTTATTTTAGTAACGGCCTTACCTAGGTCCTAGGGGGTCGAGTCTTTACAGCCATACCGTTGAAGACGTTCTTCAAACTTCAGCACTCAAGCAGCGAAAAACCTCCACGCGATCTACAAACACCCAGCAGTAGCGTCGACAACAGCAGCACGAACAATCGCACGAACACGAACGTCGCGGGGACGACAGCACTAAAAAAGAGCCCCGGGTATTCTCGGGGTGAGAACCCAAAGCGTGATCTTTGGTGAATTTGGTAAAGGAAAGAGGAAACACGAATCGTGTAGGTGATAAGCAAGTGGGTGGGAAAAAGATGCTATCACATAGCAGACTACTTATCGTTTAAGAGAAGCTAAACTATCATTTAGGAAAAGGTATACGATCGTTTAGCAAAATCGGCACACTATACGATCGTTTAGAGAAGCAATCCGATCGTGTAGGAAATACCGTGTGATCGTTTAGGCGCGAGGCAATTATCGCGTAGGCTCTCGTTTCTTTAAACGATCGTTCTCTATTCTCCAATGCGCACTTCTCTCTTTCTTTTTGGACGATTGAATGACAAGCGATTGAACTTCTTCAAAAAATGAAACAATTTCATTTTTATTTCATCGGTTACAATAACCAATGCTGCCCCACTAACCCACGCCCGGACGTGAATTTTGGATTAATTATCATATAATTAACCAACTAATTAATTAATAAATATAATCATATTATATTTTTAGCCTATAGTTTGATATCACATATCTACTATAGTATTTTCTCCTCTAGTTGATATAAATCATATTTATATCTAATTTCCTCCAAAATAATGTATCTCATACATTTAGCCAATTATATCATATATAATTAACCAATCTAATTATATTATATATAATCGAACTTCCTCTTGTCAATTTGAACATTTCAAATTAACCCAAACACTGGTTTTCGACTGTATCCAAGCTACCTAGGGGACCTAATGGACCTATGGCTCGAAGCTCCAACGGTCCGTGAATAACTGACTAAACTCTTTAGCCACAAGATCTATCATCCGTTAATTGTCAGGTATTCCACTAAAGACCAATAGCTGAACTCTTCTTACCACATATATATTTCTGTGTCCATCGGATATAACCAATCATGAGTACAATGATCCTTCACAGATTCTCGTAAGTACAACTAGGCCAAATTGTCGTTTTGCTCCTGTAGTTACATCTCACTCCTTAAGTATCACTGATTCCTCTAATGAACAATACAACATAGTCCAACTATGTATGAAAACTTCTGGGCCAAGAGAAGGTGTGTGGCGCCACATCGTTCAAGCCTCAGAATCAGCCCTTAAGGGAGCTATCTATCTACTTACCCCTTACCCCTGCCTCAGGGAAGGAGTGAATTCTATCTTGTGTAGCTGAGTTCTCAGCTCCCAAATCAGACGAGTCCCCAAAATGGTAGGTTTGAATCAGCGACCTGGCCATTCATACCCATACAAATCAAACGATCACCTTCAATGGCTGGAGTTCCCAACTCACTCAGGATTGAGGTCATGTTACCTATGGACATCCTAGTGAAGTGAAGTCTCTGTCATGAACGGTGTTATATAACGAGACGTTAACACTTCGTGGTCAGGTCTTATACAAACTCTTTGTATAGAACACCCCTGCTCGCATGTCCCCAACACGAATTATCAGGATCAGACCATCTGTGAAAAGTCACAACACTTGTGACCATTCCACAAAGCAGGCCGCATCTGTAGCGTTACCAAGATAAGGTTTCCGTGCTATATCCATATACTACAGACCATTTTGGTTATCACTCAAGACATGATCCACTTTTATGTCACCACATACATGTTTGAGTCACATACAGATAACTAGGGATTTTATGTTTATTGGTTTGTGGTAAAACAAATAAAATAAGCAACTGAGCAAAAAATACAAGATGTGAAGTAAATATCATATATTAACAATACAAACATTTGTACAAACTGTTTACAAACTACAAGACACGAGACTTTAGGGCATCAACCCAAACACATACAAAGCCCACAACTCATGGATTCTCACATCGAGAATACCAAGGTAACTATTGTGGTGGTGTCCTCACTCAACTATATTGAATTTGAAGTTTTGGAGGTCATTCGTTGGGTTCGTGATCATTGTGTTCGTTGTGTTCATACTGGTGTTCGTGTTGCACCGGTAGTTACGTTCGAGGGTTGTGTTGTTGTGGACGCTGGTAGATTGATTGAGGGAGTTTGAAGAATGAGTCTTCAAAGGTAAGCATACTCTATCCCTTGGTTATCTTAGTAGCATGCTGTAATTTTTAGTGGTTTCATGACCTGTTAGTTTCCGTTTTGTGATTGCAATTGTGTATGTTCAATTTCGATTGGAATTTGGAATGATCCTTCCACTGCTCATAGAAATCCTCATATCTAATTTCCTTCATAATGACTCCAAATGAATTACAAACTCTTAAATACACATTAAGGCTCATCAAACAAGAGCCAATTACAAGTGAAACAACATAATTGAAAGGGTTTAAATGCCAAACACTGAAAAAACAATATCAGTATACTATTTCATGCACTTCATGAAAAAACACCCACCAAACTCAAATTAACAATAGTTAAGCGCTTAAATCATGCTCTGATACTAATTGAAGGAATGAAATATCATACAACGGAAGACTTTAGAATCAATAAGCACTTAAACTACATTTGGTTTGAGTTTTAAGCATGTTGTTCATATGATATTCAGAAAAGTGTTTGAAAAACATATTACCTTTGAAGATTTCCTTCACAAATTCAGTTGAAATCCACCAAGATAGAGTTTGAACCTTCAAGAGGACTACCATTGAGATTTTCTCTACTATGCTCAAGCTAGAACGTGTGGTTGAAACACTTAAATCAAGTAGAATTGGTGAAGAACAAGTGAGGGATGTGTAGGGTTTTCAGGTTTTTACTTCAGCAAGTAAAACTCATATGCCTTAATGATCTTCATCATGGAGCATCTATATATAGGTAGAATTCATGCAATTATACAGGGTTGTATAAAGGGCAGGTCCAACTTGAAGATCATCACAAAAACAAATGGATTTTGGTGACAATCCATCATATTTGTTAGTGGGTTTTTTCCAAAAATTAGAGAAACCCATTAACTTAAAAATGATTTCAAAAAATCATTTCATTTTTGTTATTTAAATTAGTTTTACAAAATTAATTCAAAAAATAATTAATTTAAATAAAACTAATTTTGATTAATTTTTAATTAAACTTTTTTTAATTAAAATAATATTAATTTAATATCTAAGTATTAAATTAATAAAATATCAATAAATCAATAAATAAATTTTATATTTAAATCATAATTTAAATATTTATTGATTTTCCAATTTCGTTTAATTTCAATTAAACTAAAAGTTTTTAATTGTATCATGCACAATCAATTGAAAACCCTAAAAATGATTTTGAACATTTCAAAGTCATAACCCTAATTTCATACATCAATACTCATTTGTTATTCCAATTTATTGAGCTAGCGAAGGGACCTAATGAACCTACAGATCATGAGCTCCAACAATCAGTAATTAATTTGTCAAAACTCTTTAGTCAAATTAATTACTATTCGTTAACTATCAAGACACACCACTATAACTCGATAGTTGCACTCTCTTCACTGTAGATATATTTCTGTTCATATAAATCATAATTAGTAAGTCGATCCTTCAGAGATTGTTCGTAATTATAGTTGGATCAAAATTACCATTTTACCCCTATAAATACATCTTGTTTCTTAAGTTCCCACTAACCCTCCAATGAACAATTTGATTCATAATACTACTTATGAATTATGTCCTTCTCTATCATGAGAAGGCGGGGCCCCGATAGTTCAAGACTTGGAATCAGCATTTAAGAGAACAACCTATCTACTAATCTTAATATGGGTAGGACTGAATTCCATCCAGTCTGAAACTCCTGGTTAGTAGATAGGTTGTTCTTTTAAGTGCTGATTTCAGGTCTTAAACAATCGGGGCCCCACCTTCTCATGATAGAGAATGACATGATTCATAAATAGTATTATGAATTAAATTATTCATTGGAGGGTCGGTGGGAACTTAAGGAACAAGATGTATTTATAGATGTAAAACGATAATTTTGATCCAACTATAATTATAAACAACCTGTGAATGATCAACTTACTGATTATGGTTTACATGGACAGAAATATATCTACAGTAAGGAGAATGCAACTATCGAACTATAGTTGTGTGCCTTGATAGTTAACGAATAGTAATTAATTCAATTAAAGAGTTTCACGAATTAATTACAAATCGTTGGAGCTCATAATCTCTAAACCACGACATATGACCCTTTATAACCTTTTCCATAAATCTAAAATTCCATTCCAAAATTGGAATAGGGTATCCCCACAAGATAACATTGCTTTTAAACTTCAAAACGTTTATCCTTCCTCTTGGTATGGTTAATTAAACTTGAACCTTTTCATTGCGACAAACACATAGTTCAAACCCAAGCATCTTAAGAATTTTCAATCCAATAACTCATTTTCTTCCATCTAAAGGCAACTATAATTTCAACCATCTTGGTATTCCTTGACCAATTTATCTTACCTAGGTCTTGTATACAGTTCTTCATGCTATCACTTTATGCTCCTTCTAGTAATTCTTCTTCCTTTTAGGCACGCTACATAAAGAACCAAAACCCCATACATTACTCGCTCTACCAACTTCAATACCATGAAAGTGATCATGACCTATTAATACTTTCAAAAAATTTCTTCAAATATTTTGACTTTAATATCTAGTAATCCTTAATAGAATTTATAGTCTCTTCTTCACCTCTTTTTTATCTTATAAAGAAATTTTAATCTCATAACTAAGAACATGTGCCTTGTGATAAAGTTCCTTGTAGCACCACTAGTTTTATTCTCGTAATGCAAAACTTAATATTATTCCTCAGTGAATTTCCAATTCACCTATCTTATTCTATAGCTTAACCAAATACATCCATTTCTTTTTTTCATGTCATAAGTGCATAACACTTCATAGTTCTATCATGTTTCAATATCCCTGAACAGAAATGTATGTTCGTTTCTAACAATCCTTCCATGAATTAAACTAACGCCAAATGGCCTTATAATGATCCTTCTTTCTTTCCATAACACCAAAACAAAATAGCCATCTCATATTAACTTCTTTCAGGTCGTTAAACTAGCAATAACAATCAGTCAATATATAAAACTTAGACATGAAGGCTTTTAAACACATTTTCTATAAAACATTTAATGAAAGAACATACCTGGCGAGGACGAAGGATCCATGAATAGCCATAAGGAACACAAAACCAAGATTTACATCGTAAGTCAGTCTACAGAACCTAAAACCTAGGCTCTGATACCAACTGTAACGACCCGACCTTTTGAGTACTCTGATAAGGGTCGTTACTCATAATTACACACTTACATTCAAAACATTTTGACCATGAGGAAAATAAATTTCATTAAAATAATAAAGACAGTTTTCCAAAATAAATAACAAATAAGTAAAACCTTTGTTCGGGGCCCCTAAAATAATGAAGAAAAAAATAACTTAAACAAATAAAATTTTGACCAACATTGAGTCTCAAATCAAAACTTTTAAATAGCATGAAAACGAAAATTGAGTGAAAGCGATTTACATGTCTCCAATGGCACGATCACAAGTCCCTCTCGTCACTCGTCGGTTCGTTCCTATCATTACCTAAAAAACATAAATTAAGAAAGGTTGAGTATAAAATACTCAGTAATTGATCCCATTACCGGGATCAGACTATGCATCCACGAGCAAAGAAAGATAGCCCGTGGGTCATACAGCTGCATCGGTTTTTTATGATGAAAGGAAAACCAAGAGACGTACTATCTTGCTTTGAAATGCATGTCTAGCGGCCCCTAGGCACACAGTCAACATGATAATAACATGAACGTGAACCCATCAACTCACGCATGTCTAGCGACCTGTAGGCACACCATCAAACATGATAATAACATGAACGTAAACCTGTCGGTTCACGCATGTCTAGCGGCCCATAGGCTCGCCGTCAAAACATGAAACATGAAAATAAAAGTAACATAAATGTAAACCTGTCGGCTCACGCATGTCTAGCGGCCCGTAGGCACACCATCAAACATGATAATAACATGAATGTAAACCTGTCGCTTCACGCATGTCTAGCGGCCCATAGACACACCGTCAAACATGATATTAACATGAACGTAAACCTATTGGTTCACACATGTTTAGTGGCTCATAGGCACACCGTCAAACATGATAATAACATGAACGTAAACCTGTCAGTTCACGCATGTCTAACGGTCCGTAGGCATACCGTCAAACATGAAACTAGACCCATAGGTCTTTGAAATAAAACATGTATCAAGGTGAGACAATAAACCGCTCTACTAGTCTATTCATGCATCACATATATAATATCAGTATTGATTATAAATTTGAACATGCTCATAATACTTGTAACTGCCATGCAACAAGCAAAACATAATGACAAACAAAATCATGCTCTAGAGTCCACCAAGTAATTTTATAGGTCTAATCTAGGTCGCCTGGCACGAAGACACCAGTAATAGTATCACTTACCTCAACTTGGTCACAAAAGTCCACAAAAATAATTCCTTAAAACCTTTGGAAAACTTGAATCAACCCAAAGTTGTGGCTTGGTCCAAGACAAATTCCAAAACTTGATTCAATTAACCAATCTGATCAAGAATTAAATCTAAAATCAATAACTTACTTTTTCCACTATTACTCTCAATCCAAAAGAATAACCAACCAACAACTTACCCAAAACTTACCGATCTTTACCAATTTTCTGCAAAACGAAAAATGGTCTCTAGCTTGATGGTCAATGCCTCAAAACTTTCAAATCTGGAATCTAAGATTTTTCTCAAGATTCCGGCAAAGATCGGGAAGTGGCGGCTAATGGTGCATCAGCTCGTGGCTACCATAGATAGGCAGCGGGTGTTTCTATCAGACGACATAAATTGTTTAGGCTCGCGACTAGTAGTGAGGGTCTTGCATGAGGAGGGTTTGTGAGAGTGAGAGAGAAGGGGAATTTCTAGTTTTACAGATTTTATTCAGTAGCAATTACGAACAAACCAGAGCTTCAAACAACGATCCAACCGTTCAAAATAAACTCTATATGTCCCGAACAGACTGGCCAAATTTGAGCACAATCCAACGGTTCAAACTCCCGCAATCGACAATTTTGTGAAAGCTGCCGCTGAAAAACCGAATTGCTCTTTCCCCAATTTTTGGCCTTTTTCACTCTTATTTAATTTCAAAAAAAATCTCAATTCTTTTTTCTTTTTTCAAATTTTGAAAAGATAAATAAAATATTTATCACAATATCTCTAAAATCTCCAAAGATTCTATTAAATTTATAACTCAATTAACTTTTTAAATTATCTTAATTTAGGCTTCAAAAACCAACATTAAAGGGCAGATCCATCAATTTGATACAAATTAAATCCTTTCAAATATTTAAATCAATTCAAAATCACATGAAATTAATTATCTCTTTTAATTTTTTTTTTTAAGTTGGCCCTAAAATCCAAAATTAAAGGGGAGCAAAATTCAATATTTTCAAGATAATCAATTCGAATATCTAATCAATTAAATTCAATTTAATCAATAAAAGTTTTTCAATTATTTCAATTTAATCTCAATTTTCCAAATGAAAGGGAAATTTAAACTCAATAATTTTAGATAATTAACTTAAATTTTCCTAAAATTCAGGATGTTACATTAACAAATTAATTACAAATAGCTCATGATCTGTAGGTCCATTAGATCCCTTTATTAGCTCTTAAATTTAAATAACAAATTGAGTATTGATGTATGAAATTAGGATTATGAATTTGAAATGTTCAAATTCAATTTTTAGGGTTTTCAATTCATTGTATATGATACAATTAAAAATGTTTAATTTAAAGAGTTTAACGAATTAATTTTGACCCAACTATAATTACGAACAACCTATTAGATGGAATTCACTCATACCCATTTTAAGATTAGCAGATTGGTTGTTCTCTTAAGTGCTAATTTCAGGTCTTGAACAATCAAGGTCTCGTCTTCTCATAATAGAGAGACATGATTCATAAATAGTATTATGAATCAATTGTTCGGGTCAATGAGAACTTAAGGAACAAGATGTATTTACAGGGGTAAAACGACAATTTTGACCCAGTTGTAATTACGAACGACCTGTGAATGATCGACTTATTGATTATGGTTTACATGGACAAAAATATATCTATAGTGAGAAGAGTACAACTATCGAGCTATAATGGTGTGTCTTGATAGTTAACAAATAGTAATTAATTCGATTAAAGAGTGTAACGAATTAATTACAAATCCTTGCAGCTCATGATCTGTAGGTCCTTTAGGTGCCTCTATTAGCTCTTAAATTGGAATAATAAATTGAGTATTGATGTATGAAATTAGGATTATGATTTAAAATGTTCAAATTCAATTTTTAGGGTTTTCAATTAATTGTATATGATACAGTTAAAATGTTTAATTTAATTGAAATTAAACGAAATTGAAAAATCAATTAATTTTTAAATTATGATTTAAATATGAAACTGATTTATATCCGTGAACTTGGTGTTTTATTTAATTTAATATTAAGATATTAAATAAATATTCTTTTAATTAAAAAGTTTAATTAAAAATTAGAAATTAAAATTAGTTTTATTTAAATTAATTATATAAAACTAATTTTAAAATAAAATGAAATATTGATTTGAAATCATGTTAGTAGATTTTTCCAAATTTTGGGAAAAATCCAGTAACTTCATTTTAATGGATTTTCTCCAAAATCCAATTGAATTATGTAATAATCACCAAGTAGGTGGTGACATCCATGCAACCCTATTGGTTTGCATGATTTCTATCTATATATATAGAAGCTCCATGCAAAAAGATTATGGATTTATCTGAGTTTACTTGCTCAAGTGAAAAATCTGAAAATCCTACTCAACCTTCACTAGTTCATCCTCAATTCAACTTGATTTAAGTGTTTAACCACACATTCCTTCTTGTGCATAGTGCAGAAGATCTTGGTGGTGGTCATCTTGAAGATTCAAGCTCAATCTTGATGAAATTCTGCTGAATTCATGAAAAAGATCCTCAAAGGTAATATGTGTTTCAAACCCTTTTATGAATGTCATATGAATAATATGTTTTAAACTCAAATTTAATGTAGTTTAAGTGCTTATTGATTCTGAGGTCTTCCGTTCTATGTTATATTACTCCTTCATCATGTGCCGGCATGATTTTTTGGTGTGGGCTGGGCTTTCTTGGTATTTCACTAGCTATAGTTGGTTTCAACCAAATTTGTTAGATTTTGCTATGTTTTGTAAATAGTTTAGTTTATTTTTCTATATATGAAAAGTCATCTTTATATTTTGTGTTTTCCTTTATTTAAGGTAGGTTTGAATTTTTTAATTAGATTTTGCATTTAAATATTATTTAATTCTATTGGTTGGCAAAAAAAAGTACATATGTTCACATTTTTAAATAATTCCAGTGCATTTCATTTATATATTATACGTTTAGACATTTTTTAGATAAAAATTGGGGTTATTTAGATAGGGGTGGTTTTGAAAATTAATGGGGAAAATGGGTGGTTTTCAACTTATTTAGGGAAAAGGGGTAGTTCTTTTGTCCCCATCCGAATGTGCCTCTTGAAGACACGCATTCGATAATATTTTATTATTTTTTTACTCGTACGCCGCATTAAAAAAAATTAAACCAATAATTCAGGAATATTTTATTTTTTTCCCCGTATGCTGCATTAATGTGTCTGTTGAACAAGATCGTTTAGTAAATTATACACGATCACTTAGTAATTTATACACGATCGCTTAGTAATTTATACACGATCATTCACCTATCGATGATTTGTTTATCCAATTATAGATCAATGGCTCTACTTCACATCTTTGTACGATTTTGGTGGGGATTGGGATGAGTCAAGAAGAAATTATGTTGGTGGTCATATGAAAGGTTTGAAAGTCAGAAATGATATAACAGTAAGTGAATTAGTGAGTATGATGTTCCAACGACTGAATATTGATCTGGATATGTTTGATTTACACATCAATTGTAATTTTAGCACCAATTTTTGCACCAATTATATTCTGTACAACACCAATTATATTGTACAATATGTAATTTTAGCACAAATTTATCTATACGACCGCTTAGTTATTTATTTGCTTAGTTAAATGTACAACACCAATTGTATTCTACAAATTTAGCACAAATAATAGACATTAGGAACATATTAATAATTTTACATTAATAGCCATTAGGAACATATTATATTATTTTTATTAATAACTTTTTTAATATTTCTAAACTCTTACCTGTTAACTTTTTTATATGTTTTTTTTCTTTTCTCCACAAAATAAAATAATATCACTATTTTTTAAAATATCACTATTTAAATAAAACTTTTATATAACTTTTACATTTAAAAAGATTTATTTTTCCATTAAGACCATATTTAAATACCTATTTTTAGATTCCGTTAAAATTTTCTTTCAACGTGAATTAAGGATAATTTTTTATTTTTAAAAATTTGTGCTAGATTATTTTTACTAAAAGTATGAAAAAAACAACCATTATTTTTACTATGTAATATTTTTTTTAAATAATATCACTATTCTTTTCTCCACATATTCTTAATTTTACATTAAAAATTACTATAAAATTTTAAAATTTTGGTAAAATGAAAAAAGATTTAAATATAAATTTTACATTTAAAAAGATTTATTTTTTTCATCAAGAACATATTTAAATACCTATTTTTAGATTTCGTTAAAATTTTCTTTCAACCTATTTTTAGATTTATTTCTTTTTCCATTAAGAACATTAATTTTTTTTTATTAATGACTTTTTTATATGTTTAAACATAAATAATTTGAGACTATGATGTTATATTTAAAAAATCTAAATATCAACCAAATACCAACCAGAAAAGTAATAACAGAGAATATATCGACTTATTAAATATATCAACATACATACAGATATTGCACACTGTAAAAAATATATATTAACGGTAAAAAATATATCGACTTATTAAAAGAAAAATATTGCATACTGCCAAAAATACTTTGCACCTTACCAAGTATTCCAACTTACCAATAAAACTTAGAATAATATCCACTGTAAACAAAATAAACATTAAAAAAATCAGTAAAAATTATCAAAAACTTAATTCAAAGTTAAATAACAAAAATAAATCAACTTACCAAATAAAATACTACACTGAAACAAACGAAGGTAGAAAATGATCGGTATTTGAAAATAAATAAAAAATGTGGAAGAAATGAAGGAAATTTTGTTTTGGATGAAGATGAAATGAGGGCTTCGATGATGAAGGGGAGGATGAAATGAAGGTTTCGGTGAAGGAGAAGATGAAATCGGTGAAGGAGGATGAAATCTGTGAAGGAGAAGATGAAATCGGTAAAGGAAGAGAAATTTGTGAAATGAGAAGATGAAAACGATAGAATGAAGGTAAAATACGGGATTTTTTATGCTAAAACGGGGGGAAATGCCAAATTTGGCAAGAAACAAACGCATTCTGACTGCGGCGCATCAAAGTGAGTTGTCAACTCACTCTGACGTGTGCGTGCTATGTCAAAATGCGTCTGTTCAACAGACGTATTTTGACCGATTTAATTTTTTTTTAAATGCAGTGTACGGGGCTAAAAAATAATAAAATATTCACAAACATTCGGATGGGGACAAAAAAAACACCCCTTAAAGAACGTAGAGATAGAGAAGATCGATAAACAGATATATGTAGTTCACTAACGGTGTGTTAGCTACGTCCACGGGCAGAGGGAGAACTGAGAATGTTTTCAGAAAATTACATCAAAATGGCGCGGTTAGAGAGTTTATATAGCGCACTACTTTAAACCCTAAGGTCAAAATCGTAAATAACTACAAATAATTAAATATGCTAAATACGAATTCTGAATAGGTTTCGGGGGCGTTGCAACAATAACACTACAAATTCAAGGCATTCCAATATAACACTACAAGAAAATTAAGCTATTTCGACAATCTTTTATCGGAGGCTATAAAAAACATTCGAAAAAAATGTACATTTATTGAAGGTATTGGAAAAACCTTTGAGAAATATGTATTTTTATTGACGGTTAATAAAAACCTTTGAGAAAGACATACATTTATCGGAGGCTTTGATAAGTCATTTGAAAAATATGTACATTTTATTGAAGGTTAATAAAAACCTTTGAGAAAAATATACATTTATTGAAGGCATTGGAAAAAACTTTGAGAAATAAAAATATAACAATGTTATCATTTATCAAAGGATTTCAGAAAACATTTGAAAAAATTTATTCTTAATAAAATTATTAAAGATCAGATTTATTTTAATAAAAAATATATATTAACATTTATCAAAGGTCTTAAAATACCTTTGGAAATACTTATTTTATCAAAGGTTAGTAGAATCCTCTGAGAAAAATATGCATTTGTAATAATTTAGAAAACAAAAAAACCTCCATGGTTAATTTTTATGGGTTCGTGAACCTATTCTACAGTTTGCCATTTTCTTCAT
This sequence comes from Benincasa hispida, assembly GCF_009727055.1. Lineage (NCBI taxonomy): Eukaryota > Viridiplantae > Streptophyta > Magnoliopsida > Cucurbitales > Cucurbitaceae > Benincasa > Benincasa hispida. The sequence continues at coordinate 49,003,833 of NC_052356.1, read as the reverse complement.
CATCTATTGGTAATCTCTCTGAGTTTGTGAACACACAAAAAAAACCTCAGGCATGGTTCAATTCTCACTTTCAATTCTCAATTATTGTGATTTATATCGTGGTTGTTCATTGTTTTTGGTTGATGAAAAAGGCACATTGTTTTTGGTTCTTCAATTCTCCATTTTCCCTCTGCATTTCGAGTTCCCGTTCTTCATTTCCCATTTTCTGGTGTATAAAATCTGTTTTCGATCGAATTTCAGTTTCCATCAACCGGCGATCACACCATAATTCCAAATTTCCCAGTATGAGTCTTCAACCCTCACGATCGGAGTCGGAGTCTACTGTTATCGACGGCGTGAAACCTAATGCCGTCGGTCAAATCCAACCGTCGTCTCCGGGCTCCTTTTTATCACCGCGTCATTCATTGGATTCTCAGCGGAGAATTGCAATTGCTGTTGATTTAAGCGATTAAAGCACATACGCTGTCCGCTGGGCTGTTCAGAACTACCTCCGTCCCAGGGTGTTTTTTCTTCACGTGCGACCTACTAGTGTTTTTTATGGAGCTGATTGGGGATCAGTTGACCTTCATCAAAGGAATAGCAGCAGCGATGAGGTTAGCGCTGAAGAATCGCAACGAAAGATGGAAGATGATTTCGACAACTTCACGACGACCAAGGCTAGTGACTTGGCTCAACCTCTAGTGGAAGCTAATATTCCTTTCAAGATTCACATAGTCAAAGACCACGACATGAAGGAAAGACTCTGCCTCGAAGTTGAACGATTAGGGCTTAATGCTGTTATCATGAGGAGCAGAGGATTTGGCGCCTCAAAGCGAATTACGAAGGGCCGACTTGGAAGTGTTACTGACTACTGCGTTCACCATTGTGCGTGTCCGGTGGTGGTGGTTAGGTATCCGGATGAAAAGGTTGGTTCTGGTGGTGGAGATTCTGATACCGGCAGCTCGGTGAAGAGTATTATTGGGGAGGAAGTGGAACTTGATCCTGTGCCTGAAGATGAGCAGGAGTATCATGATGCTGACGAGGAGGTCAAAGGTTCGAGTTCTTGAACATTCTTTACCTTGATCTTATTTGTGTTATGTTTGTGATCGGGTAAATATTTTGTGTTCATCAATTTCTTGATTTTTATGAAGCTTTTCCCCTGAGATTGGATCTTTCCATCTTTTATGTTCATCATAGGATTCTCTTCCTTTTCTGTTGTGAAGTAGATTGTATCTATTTCTTAGATTTCTGGGTGGTGAGGGTGATGTATTGCAGTCTTTTCAATGGCCATTTCTTAAGTGGGTCTGTCCATAATTCTGGACTGCGATGGACTAGTTTGCTTGGAATATAGAACATCAGATAGCATCTCATTTGTGTTATGATGTTGTTCTAAGCAGAGTTGAGATGAAATCAGGGGAATTATAGTACAGCTAATATTAGACTGCCATTTTTATAAAATCATGAGAAAATAAGAGGTGTATAATACCTAAAAAGCATGAGAAAATCCAATACTCATCCTCAAATTGGTTAAGATGTAGTTCCACATTCTGATCAAAGTAGTTTACTCAAAATGTAGATGATACCCAGTTTTCAACCACTCCTCTTGGGATTGCCACGATCTAATCATCAATAAAAATTCTTCCTTTCGAGAATATGATGATCGTACCACCCATGTTGAAACTTAGTACATCTTCCCTCTCATCAACAGTTGATGAAGTAGTGTTCTATTGAACACCAAGTCCATGTCGATAAACTGTCTGAAGATAGTTCTTCTGAACATATCAAGCTAGGTGGGTGTAAACTTTTTCTTTAGAATGTTGTTCACAGTACCAAAATGTGATAGACTCGTGACTTATTCAGGAAATAAACTAATGACAGGTATCTTTAGAACACATTTTATTTCAACACTTTAGACAAAGATAATAGGGTTATTTGTGAAATTCTAGATATATCACATCTCTCTTGTTCCCTAAACCATCCCCTAACACATACAACAACAAAAATAAATAAATAAAGCAAGATACTACCATTTTTATAACAATGAAAAATCATGAGGAATACTTATATTATTTAAACTACTTTTAAATACATTATTTACTTTTCTTTTATTGTCATTCTCTTCCTTCATTCTTTGAATTGTAAATTAGTTTAAAGTAATAATTTGAAGCTGTTAGATGTAATAATTTGTTTAAAGTAATATCTAGCTAAATGTGGATGGTTTTTTGAGGTAAAAATACTTCTTGAATCTCTATCTTCCCCATTTTTATTCTCTTACTATTTCATATTTTGAAGTGCATAAAAGTGTATAATGCAGAGTAACACTCTTTTGCCAACATCAACCCAAAAGTATAAAAAAAGAGAATAGAATGAATGATTCTCTATTTGTATTATGATAATCTTTATACTACTTTTAAATACATTATTTACTTTTCTTTTATTGTCATTCTCTGTCTTTTATTCTTTGAATTGTAAATTAGCTTAAAGTACTAATTTGGTTCAGGTAATCTCACACTTTTTAGAAAGAAGTGTATAACATGGATAGAAGTTGGATGCAAATTAGAAATCGAGTATTGCAAGAATATAGAAACAGAGTTAGAAGTTTTTCGGATTTTGCATTTATGCATGCAATGACTAGTCAAATATCTTATCCATGTAATAGATGCAATCATGCAGTACTTAAGACTCGAGATGATGTTGAAGCAAATTTGTTAATGTTTGGAATAGTTCCAAGTTACACTAGATGGACCATGCATGGTGAAGAAAGTTTTACTTATGAAGTAGGAGAAAATGATAATGACACTGATGATGAAGATGTTTTTTGAAATACTAGAGGATCATTTTGGTATTTTTAACACGGATAATTGGATTGATAAAGGAGAATCAAATAAGCATGTTTATGATGAAGAGCCTAATGAGAATGCTTCTCAATTTTATAGATTGTTGAATGATGTAGAAAAAAAGCTTCAGTATTGCTTCAAATTCACCGATCTTAAAATAATTAGAGATACAGTTTAAAGAAAAATGGTTGTATAAATATGATACAGTTGCAGAATCTTTAGTAAATAATCCACCAGGAATTACAAGAGAAGATGCAGAATATTTTTCAAAGTTGTGGAAGTCAACTGAATATCAGGTCGTATTCTAATATCTTTTTTTTGTACATAAAAAAATTGTACTTATTGTTTTTTTTTTTTTTTTTTTTATTGATGCTCATACTCTACTTTTAAAATACAGAAGATGTGTAAAAGAAACCAAAAGAACCGTTCTAAATTGAATGTATATCACACGTGGTTCACAAAGTATACAAAAGAGTTGAAAAAGTGGTAATTAGATGAAAGATTACATAAACTTCTTTTAATTTAGTCAAATTATCTAATATATAATATTTTCACTTAAATAGGTTCGAATCACTAATGAAGAACCGAGTCGAATTAGAATTTGAGAGCTAACTCACTTGAGCAATAATGGATTGGCTGTAAATGAAACTACACAGAAGAAAATGGTAAGTACAAAATAATGGATAGATGTGATGTTATTGGTTAGAGTTTGAGTAAAGTTCATTAATTTATCATCTTTGTTGCTCTGTTTTAGAAATGATTGATTTAAAGAAGTCTCTAGCTTATTTCCTCAGAATTCTTAGACTATTGTCTGATGAGCTATAGAACATATTAAACAAAGTCTTATCTATAGAAAACTCATATCATTGTCCTACCATGTTTAACATTGTGAAGTATGAATATTTTAAACTAGTAGTTTCTAAGTTTTCAACTTGTAGACTAATAAAAAATTATAGTTAGTTTAGACTATAGTGTCATTTTAGAGTTCAAGATTAGGAATTGGATCAAACTGATGCAGTCCAAGATCATTCTATATTATGGAGGTTTAAAACTTCTCCAAGATCTTATTTGTTTTACTTTCCATTTTCTTTCACTACTTCTTAGGAAAATTGCTTGTTATTTTATTTTTTGGTTTCAATTTTTCTTATGGTCTTCCACAAAATCTAACATTCCATAGATTTATGATGCAATTCAGATCAATAAAAGGAAAGAAATGAAAATGGAATTCCTAGAATTTGGTGAATCTGAAATGGGTTTCAAAGACATGTATTTATTTGTTATATAGATTTCAATCTATCAAATATTATGGTTCTAACAAAGACCGTGTTTGTTTGTTGTAAATATTTGAATTTATGTGTGTTAGTTTTGAATTATAATATGTGAATTTGTATTTGTAGTCGGAACTTAAATTATATGCTTCTCAAGTGATTGATGGTACACTTGACATGAACGAGGATGAGATTTTCGTACTAGTATTTGGACCGGAGAAACACAAGCGTGTTCGTGGTTATGGAATAGGTGTTACCCCTTCTGAGTTGTTTGGATCATCGTCTATTATACGCGATCTTAAGCATCGTCTTAATGAGTCCGAACAACAACTTCAAGAATCTGAACGACAAAGAAGAGAATCTGAACAACAAAGAGAGGTTGAGGTAGAACCACTTAGGCGTCAAATAAGCGAATTAGAAAATGGTTTTGAGGATAGATTTCAAAAAATGATGGTAGAGATGCGTAAAAAATTTGCTTCTAGTTGATCAATTGTAATTTGATGTTATAGAATTTCAATAGTCGTTTGGTGTACTTTTATGAATATAAGTTTACTTTTCATCCATGTCATTGTTTATTTTTTCTATTATATTTTTATACTTTGTAATTCATGGTATTACATGTAGATGAATTAGTAAAAATAACCTTCTAAGATTTGTCAATAAATGTGCTAAAAGATTTTTAAGGGAATTTTCGAAGGATATACAATTGTTGATAAATAAGTTTTTATGAAGATTTTAAAAATTTTGAAAATAACATGATAAGCCTTTAAAAATAATGAAAACTTTCAAAAAAGACTACTTGATAATAGATAATTATTGATAAATAATTTAACAATTATCAAAGATATATAACCTTTGAAAAATAATAATTTTCGAGAGTTAATTAATCTTTGAAAAATAATACTTTTTGAAGGTTAGTAACCCTTTGAAAAAGTTTTTTCGACGGAATCTATTTTGACAGTTTTCAAAAGTTGAGATAATCTTTGAAAAAAAAAATGTATCAAAGGTCTATTAAATAATTTTCTTGTAGTGTAAGTTGAAAACCACCCCTTTTTCCCAATTAACTTTCAAAACCATCCCTATCTAAATAATCCTAAAAATTGGATTGAGACATTTTTCAATATTATCTTTTAAAATTAGAAATTTGTCTAATCACCTTTTTTTTTTTTACATAAACTTTATTTAAACTTGACACAAGTTATTGTACTAAATCCTAGGCTAACCTAGTTTTCGGTTCAATCACCATGTGAAATAAATTGACGGGACAAGTTGCATTGCCCGATGAACAAGTGACACTAATTTGATTTGTAAATTGTTGTCTTTTAATTTAATTCAAGGGCATATATAAATTTATAGATGGTCTCAAATTTATCAATCATTAACTTTTTTTTCAGAATTATCAATCATTAATTTAAATTAATGACGTAATTTAAACAACATGTCAGATTTTAGTTAGAGGTGATAGGTCTCTAATTATGTTGCAATATCAAAAAAGAAAGAATAAAAGAGAAAAGGGAAAGTCGGTGGTTGAATCGGTTAAGGATTATTATCAATGTTGTTGGGAGAAGTTGAGGTTTAAAAAGAAGGAAGAAACCGGAAAGGAGGGCAGTGAAGTCTGAAATATCAAGAGTGAGGAAGGGGAGCTCTCGAGAGTGGGAGTTCGGAAGTCTCTGTCGTGGAGAAGTCATCGTAGTGTGTTGCCCATCGTTTTCTTCTACTAAGCGATCATGTAGCATTTGGTAGGCGATCGTGTAGCATTTGGTAAGCAATCATGTAGTAGTTAGTAAGCGATCGTATAGTATCTTGTAAGCGATCGCGGGGTGTTTGTAGGTGATCATCTAGTGTTACTCAGCGATCGTGTAGAGACTATAAACGATCGTATAGAGTTTTGTAATGATCATGGGGAATTTGATAAGCGATCATCTAGTCATTGTTTTACTCTTATCATTTAATAAAGAAATCGTTCATCGTCTGATTGCTCTTCTCGAAGATTGAACCAACTTGTTACATTAATAAAGACTTTCAAGAATCAATATCCTAACAAATTGGTATCAGAGCATCAGAGACTTCAAATCCTGTCTCCGCAAAATTTTTGTGTCTAAAAAATTGAGGTTTGATCTTGGTAACTATTAATTAATTACTATTAATATTAGCTTTTTTTCTTTCCAGATGGGAGGATCATTAATCCAAGACCCGAATAGTCGGAGGACTCTTCTGACCAAACAAACAATTGGCAGCAAAGTTGTTTCTTTTTTTTTTTTTCTTGAAATCCAAAGAATTTTTCTTACTTCAATCACCTGGGCAAGCATGGTTCAGAAACGTTTTGAGGAGAAACTGGAATTACTAGAACAAGAGATCTTGGAATTCCGAGTCGAATTACAGAAATTGCCAACAATGGAGGAGAATTTGGCGTCGTTAGCGAAGAGCATTAAGAGTTTGGGATTGCAAGCAGAGAAACATCACCAAATGCTCATTTTTTATGTTACGGAAATGGCCAAGGGAAAGGCAAAAATGATGGAAGAGGAAGAAAGATCGAATACTCATAATGTGTGCAAAGCACATAGTTCGGTGAAAGCTGTTAGAGAAGATGCAATTTTCGACCGAAGCAAATTCAAGAAAGTAGAAATGTCAGTATTTAGCGGAAGCGATCCAGACGCGTGGTTATTCAAAGAAGATCACTATTTTTAAATTCATAAGTTTACTGAATCTAAGAAGATGATGGTAGCGGTTGTGAGTTTCGATAGTGCCGCATTAGATTGATTAGGTAGAGAGTCATTCAAAGATTGGGAAGACTTAAAGAAAAGGATGTTAGTGCGATTCCGATCTTTAAGAGAGGGATCGATTTGTGGAAGATTCTTGGCTATTAAACAAGAAACAATGGTGGAGGCATATCAAAATCTGTTCGACAAGTTAGTAGTGTCGCTGCTGCATCTACCGAACGAAGTTCTTGAGGAGACATTCATGAAAGGTTTGGCGCCATAGGTAAAGGCGGAAGTTGAAAGCTAGGATCCCACTGGGTTAGTGCAAATGATGTCGCTGGCACAACGTGTTGAAGATAGAGAAAATGTGCAAATCGAAGCGGGACGAGCGCGAACATACAGAAATTTGAACTCTTCAAAACTCAACACTGAAAATGTGAGTAAATCAGTAAGCGAAAGTGAACCGAAAGAGGGAGAGAAGACCGGAGAGTCATTTCCGATGAGGACCATCACCTTGCAAGGAACATCGAATAATGATAACCGGAGAGAAATTCTGGCAAGAAGATTAATAAATGTTGAATTTTAGTTGAAGAGAGAAAAAAGGCTCTATTTCTGATGCAATGAAAAGTACACTGTTGGACATCGGTGCAAAGGGCGAGAGTTAAGAGAATTGAGATTGCTTGTGGTGCAGGTGTCCAGTGAGGAGTAGGAGTTGCGTGAAGACGATGAAGCAAGAGAAAAGACGTTAGAATTGCGTATGCTGACGTTGAGTGAGGAAATTTCATCTATTGCTTAATTGCCCGTGAACTCAGTTGTGGGATTGATAAACCCACGAACAATGATGATTAGAGGAGATTGATAACTTATAGAAATACAAGTTATTTATGCCACCTTATCTAGATATTGCGGCCAAAAGTTAGTAAATATGCGTCGATTGTATGAAAATTAGCCTAGTATTACAATAATTATAAATGTTTGCAATTACACCTACTAACACCATAAAGATGGAAGACAAGCTGATTGCAAGAGACCAAGTCACCGCTTGCGCTCAAGGCTCACAAGAAATTGATCAACGCATCTCTGTCACATTGTGCCCGTCAGTCAACGCATCCCTCCATCTTCGAAATTACCATAACGATCAAGTGGGGACCACAAGGCCGGAGTCAAAGATCTATACCTATAAATACCCTATTGATTTCAGAAAAATTTATGCTACGGGATACGAGGTAAATGCTGCAAAACTGTTAAGAAAAAAGGCTGAGCTAAGTGCTTAAGTGAAGAAATCTGAGAAGAAGACGAGATAAGGCCAAGAGGTGAATCTCATATCTAATCTGCCAAACACCCGATCGAAAGCTCTGTGCAAAGATCCCTGCTACGGTGGAGTAAGCCTGAGATGGAAGCTCTTCCTACCATCAAATCTATCCTATCCGACAAGCAGATTTCCATCGAATCGATGCTAAGACATTGGCACTTGTTTGTATCTGTTCTATCTCGTTCATCATTGTATTTCTCGTTTTCTTTATCTCTTCATTCATACCACGTATCAAACACTTAATAGAGATATTAAATGTTTCGATAGCTTTCATTTACCATTTTCTGTCTATTTCCGTTCACCCATCAATCACTTTCTTCATGATGTCTTCTTAATTCCCTGATAAGCAATATGAATTAACTAAGTACTTAGTCTATGTTAAAGATATAAAATGCGTTATCTAAGGCATGCTAGACGGCATCTTCACCTATGAAAGCAGAAGTGAAGATGCCATTCTAATCTATCGAGAGAAGGTCAGAAGAATGCGTTAACTAAAGTGAGTAGTACTTCCAGACATGGAAGAAACCTTGCGTTCATTATGTTAGTCTCTGTTTCACCACAGACATGTGGGAGCGCGGCCGATCACTGAAAGGTGTATGCTAAGAGAAGAGCGGAACAAAATTTGTAGCTTCAATGCAATTGAGAATTTGCGTTGTTTATATTATTTGTCTTTCTCTTTCTATTCTATTTATAAGACTTGCCGCCGCATCCCACGTCTTTGCATAACTTTCACAGCCAGCCTTGACCCCAGCATCTTGTACATGAAGCCTGTATCTTGTATCATTTAGCTTAGGTTTATTGTATTTCATTTTATTATCGCATCTTTACTTCTTTACTTTATTTTATCGCAATTTATATACCTGTACAAACAAATTTTTAAAGATTGAAAACCTGGTCGCATATATCATGAACATACCACAATAACCTAAATCAGTCCCCGTGTTCGATCTGGATCACACCGAGAAACTTGCGGTGGAATTACACTTGGTTCTATCGTAAGGAAACTTGTGACAACACATGGCATACTACGTGAACACCTATCATTAACGAATATCTAGCAGTAGTATCGCATCATTTCGAGCATAGAACATCATCAACTATACCTATCAAAACCTGTGTTACAAGTTTATGACGCCGTTGTCGGGGACTTGATTAACGGTTTATTGTTTGAGTGTGTTTTTGGTATTTTGCAGGACATGTAACACCCCGCACATTTTTTAGTAATAATGTAATTTCAGTAACTTTATTATTTAGAATTTCAGTAATTGCTTAGTCAGAGGGCATTTTTGGAATTTTGGATCTCAAGTATAAATGCGGGAATTTAAGTTTGGCGAAAAATTATTCAATTTTGAATTTCAATGTGAAAGTTATGGCAGAAATTAATTTCCCTTTCGAAACGGAAAGAATTTATTATAATTATATCTTCCTTTTTAGTTATTACATTTATTATTATTATTTTTTTAAACCCCCACCAACCCTTCTCCTTCTTCTTCCTCGCACCGCACGACAACACCACCATCCCCAATTTTTCTTTCTTCTTTCCTCCTAACCACATTCCGCCTCCGTCCAAACCCACGAACGCCGCGTCTCCCCTCTTCTGACCACGAGCATCTGTTTAGCAGCGTGTCTCCTAAGTCGACTCGACTCCCTTTAGTCATCTGGGCCACGAAGCAGTCGCCGCCACTCGATTCACGAGATCACTTGCGTCTCTGATCGTCGAACCTCGATGGTATCGCTCGCCAACTCGCGCTGGTCTCCGTGGGTTGCAGGTCGTCACGTTAGAGTCTCGAGATTCCATCAGTCACTCGCGCCCAGATCTGAAGATTCACAACCCGACGGCCAGGTCGCTCACCGTCAGTCACGTAAGGGTGCTTCGAATCCGTCGTTTCTCATCGTTTGTGCTGCCGATAGTAAAGGTCATCGAAACTTATGGATTTAGGGTAAGATTGTGCCATTTTTTTTCATTGGATTTATTGGCTAATGGTGTTCTGCTTCAATCTATTGACATATATTTGTTTGGGCTTTAAAAATCAAGTTTTGGAGAAGCTTTGAATTTAAAAGTGTGTTGTCAAGAGCATTTGGTTGTGGTTTCGACAAGCTTTTGGGCCTAATTCAAGATCCATCTAAGCTAGGAGGAAGATTAATTTGCTTGTCACTTAGACATAATTTTGACTTCGAGGTAAGTAATCTTACTACTGAAACTGCCCACAGGCCAGGCATTAGATGTATGCTAGCATGATAAATGAATGTTATAGCAGAATGACAGTATGATAGACTGATAGTATGACCTGAATCAAAGTATGTTCTGGTACGAGTTCTGAATTTTTTAAATACACACCTAAGCACTTGATCGTTAGTATGTGATGGTATGTGTTTTCATATGTCGACGTCTGGTCTGCTGGTGTTGAGGCATACTTGTATGTTGTAGAATTATGATGTAAGATTTACATGAATATTGTATAATATGTTGTTGAGGATTAGGTGTATGTGATGGAGACATGGTACCAAGGATTTCATGTATGTTTTAGAATTGTACGGTGTTGATTCTTTGAACGTTGAGACTATGTGAATATCCTCATTGATTAGTTAGATGCTCACCAGTTTTGTGTTTCCTTTGGGATTCACCAGTTTTGTGTTTCCTTCAGGATTCACCAATTTTGTCTTTCCTTCGGGATTCATCAGTTTTTTGTTTCCTTCGGGATTCACCAGTTTGTGTTTTCTTCGGGATTCACCAGTTTGTGTTTCCTTCGGGATTCACCAGTTTTGTGTTTCCTTCAGGATTCACCAGTTTTTTGTTTCCTTCGGGATTCACCAATTTCGTGTTTCCTTTGGGATTCACCAGTTTTGTGTTTCCTTCGGGATTCACCAGTTTTGTGGGCATACTTAACTACAATAGGATGGGACTCAGTCTCTTATCTATTTCATGTGTTTATGTGCCATAGGTGGGTACCTAGAGGACATAGATGCCTAGCCTGACCCCAATGGTGGGGTTACTTACTGATTATTTCATACTTATCCTTTCTTATGTTGATGTTTCAGAAAAAGGTAAAGAAGCACCGGTGATGGCGTAGTGACATTCGTGATCGTGTCACTGGGACTAGACTTTTTCGCTTCCGCACCTTAAAATTTGAGTCCTTATTTTCTCTTAATATTTAGTTTACTATTTAAAATGTATTACTAAGGATTATTTCTTCTTTTGTTAGTCTTTAAGAATTTTGGGTACCCTATTGTTTGTTTTAACAATTGCATTTAATAAATATCTTTTGAACTTCTCTTGTTTAATTAGCATTTATTTCAAATAACTGAGTGTCGTTTTAAATTCTATGCATGCATTTATTTTAGTAATGGCCTTACCTAAGTCCTAGGGGGCCGTGGTCTTAATAGGAAAGATGCTCCTTCTGTACTTGACCGCTGTTCAACGCAGCGAGAGCAGTCTGACGGCTTATGAGTGCTAGAAGTGATCTGGAATTCTAAGCGGACCCAGAGATCAAGTGTATTCTTCGCACAGAGTTATCAGGCTAACCTTAATTGGTGAAAAGTATGGCTAAAGAGGAAATGTGGCACCTGCTGGAAACCAGAGGGGAGATTTGCCAGTGCAAGATCCCGTTTTTCTTGCTGCTGACCAGAACATCCCTATGAGGGAATATGTGGCGCCAAGATTCTATAATTTTTCACCAGGAATTTCAAGACCAGTAGTTGAGGGGATTGCAAGCTTTGAAATAAAACCTATCATACAATTCGGTGGATTACAGGGAGAAGACCCACACGCACATTTGACAAATTTTGTAGACATGTGTAGCGCATTCTCCATGCCTGATATAACTCAAGAAAGTCTTAAACTATACCTATTCCCGTACACATTGCGGGATGAAGCAAAGAGGTGGGCCCAATCATTAGAGCCAGGCGAAATTAATGGATGGGAGCAGTTGGATGATAGGTTCATGAACAGATTCTTCCTTCCGTCTATCAACGCAAAAAGGTGGAGGGAGGTTTTGAATTTTGAACAAAAGGGTTATGAAACCTTGAGTATCGCCTGGGTGCGATTCCGGCAGTTAGTAAAGAATTGTCCGCATATCGGGATTCCTGATAGTATATTGATGAAAACCTTTTACAATGGCCTCGACCAATCGACGCAAGCAGTTGTCGATGCCTCCGCAGAAGGGGGATTAATGAATAAGTCATATACGGAAGCGAAGAACATATTGGATCACATCTCGTGATATTCTGACGAATGGATTGATACCGGGCTTAAGATAAGAGGTCAGGAGCAAGAAAGAGTAGAAAAGGCCAATGTGCCAACGGACACAATAAGCGTATTGGTCGAACAAATGACCACAATGACCTCGCTCCTCCAGACGATGGCTAATCAGCAGAGAACTCTCTCTCAAGGAACAGCGTAGGTTAAGGTGGTGACTCATGAGTCTGTAATGGATTGCATTCAATGGAGAGAGGTAATCTGGTAGACGTCTACCCATGGAATCAACAACTCGTATATGCTATTTATGATGAATCATTGGGCAATAACCACAACCCTGGTTGGTGGGGTCACCCACTTTTTGGTCTGGATGAGAATCTCAATCAGGAGGGCCACAGTTTCTATCAATTCAGCTATCAAGAGGATCGAGGCAACGTTCTGGTCTTCACTAATCCGGATTGCAGCCCAAGTGATTCGCAAGGTACGCCACCCTATGACCAACTATTTGCATATGATACCTTTCAGTACCTCGTCTCTGGAGACATCATTAAAACATTACATTGAAAAGAGTGAGGCAATGAGACAATCGCAAGCTGACTCTCTTAAAGAATTAGAAGATCAGATAGATCAGCTTACGAGGGAATTAAAGAAGAAAGCGCTTAGTACGTAGCATGGAAACTCAGGAATGCTGGGGCCAAGAGGAAAAGTCATGCAGTGACATTGAGGAGTGGCAAAACGACAGCCCCTATTATTCCAAAAGTACCAGATGCGGTAACAAAAGTACCAGCAAATTTGACTATTGCTTAATAATGGGAGCAACCCAGTTCAGAAGTAAGACCATCTACAAAAGATGAAGCTCTTCAAGACATGAATTCTCAATCAACACAACCTCCAATCAAATGATACACAGCAAGTACAGGACCTCACCCGACAACAAAGTGAATAAGAAACATGACGAGATCCTCCACCTTTCCCATCCAGGATGAAAAAGAAAGACGACAGCAAGCAGTTTCAGAGGTTTCTAGACGTTCTCCGATAGCTACACATTAATATTTCCCTAATAGAAGCATTAGAGCAGATGCCGAGTTATGTAAAATTTCTCAAGGATATTCTTGTCAACAAGAGAAAGATTGGGGAAAATGAAACAGTTGCACTAACATATGAGTGTAGCGCTCTGTTTCAAAATACTCTCCCTACTAAAATGAAGGACCCTGGGACTTTTACATTGCCCTGCACCATAGGAGGGAAGATGGTCGGAAACACACTGTGTGATTTAGGGACAAGCATAAATTTGATGCCCTTGTCAATTTTTAAGAAGCTGTATATCGACGAAGCAAGGCCAACCATGATCACATTACAACTAACCGATAGATCAATAAAGCTTCCGGAGGGCAAGATAGAAGATGTTCTCATGAAAGTGGACAATTTTATCTTCCCAGCATACTTTGTTATATTGGATTATGAGGCCGATAAAGAAATTCCTATCATCCTGGGATGCCCATTTCTCACCACAGAGCGAGTTTTAATCGATGTGCAAAAAGGAGAGTTGACCATCCGGGTCGATGATCAAGAAGTAAAATTCAACGTACTCAATGCATTGAAGTACCTAAGAGATATGGAGAACTGCCAATATATCGAAGAGCTGCAAGAAGAACAGTGGCATGAATCCCTAAAGGAAATGGAGAAGGAGGACTTTGAAATCGGCGCAATGTTGGAGGAGGATTACACTACAATTCATGCTGAATCTAATTTTGAACCGCTCAAGTTATCAGAACGGACATCGTAGTGCATTAAGCCATCTTTAGAAGAGCTACCTATGTTAGAGTTAAAGTCGTTGTCAATGCACCTAAAGTATGCTTACTTAGGAAGTAACGACACGTTACCAGTTATCATTTCTGCATCATTGAGCAAGGAGAAAGAAGATGCTCTCCTACGGATCCTAAGAAATAACGCAAAAGCCTTAGGATGGACCTTGGCAGACATTCGAGGAATCAGTCCCTCGTATTGCATGCACAAGATTCGTCTGGAAAAAGGAAAGAATGGATCAGTAGAAAGGCAACGTCGCTTGAACCTTGCCATGAAGAAGGTTGTAAAGAAGGAAATAGTAAAGTGGCTGGATGCCGGTGTCATCTACCCGATATCTGATAGCCGTTGGGTGAGCCCAGTGCAATGTGTTCCGGAGAAAGTGGGGATGACAGTCATCACTAATGACAAGAATGAATTGGTTCCCACGACAACTACGGGGTGAAGAATCTGCATGGATTATCGCAAGCTGAATTTGACCACTAAAAAGGACCACTTTCCACTCCCGTCCATTGATCAGATGTTAGACATACTTGCGGGGAATGAATTTTTCTACTTTCTTGATGGCTATTTAGGGTATAACCAAATAGCAATTGCGCCAGAGGACCAAGACAAGACAACCTTCACGTACCCATTTGGTACGTTCGTATTCCGATGCATGCCATTTGGACTTTGTAATGCACCAGGCACTTTTCAACGATGCATGATGGCAATATTTTCGGATTATTTGGAGGAGTTAGTCGAGGTATTCATAGATGATTTCTCAGTCTTTAGCAGTAATTATGACTCCTATTTGTCTAACCTTGAAAAAGTTTTAAAGAGATGCATGGTAACAAATCTTGTTTTGAACTGGGAAAAATGCCACTTTATGGTGGAAGAAGGAATAGTTCTGGGTCACAAAATCTCCAAGACAGGATTGGAAGTTGATCAGGAAAAAATCGACGCAATTTCCAAATTACCCCCACCTATGAACGTAAAAACACTTAGGAGCTTTCTGGGGCACGCAGGGTTTTATAGAAGATTTATTTGCAACTTCTCCCAGATCGTAAGACCCCTAAGTGCACTTCTTGAAGCTGACCGCGAGTATAATTGTGATGACGCCTATACCAAAGCATTTAACACATTGAAAGATGCGCTCATCACCACACCTATTTTGATTGCACCCTATTGGATGCAACCATTTGCATTGATGTGTGATGCTAGCGAATATATTGTGGGCGCAGTCTTGAGTCAGCACCGGGAAAAGGTGTTGCATCCTATTTATTATGCGAGCAAAACACTGAACGACGTGCAGAAGAACTATACGACCACAGAAAAGGAAATGCTTACAGTGGTATTTGCACTGAAGAAGTTCCGATAGTACTTAAACGGAATGAACATGGTGGTGTATACGGACCACTCTGCGATTAAGTATTTAATGACGAAGAAGGATGCAAAACCAAGGCTGATACGGTGGGTGTTGCTCCTACAAGAGTTCGACCTAGAAATCAAAGATCGGAAGGGCACCGAGAACCAAGTCATAGATCATTTGTCAAGATTGGAAAATTGCAAGGTTCAAGGGATAGAAAAAGATATTGAGGAAAGATTCCCCGATGAGCTGCTGATGGCAGTAGACATTGATGTTCCCTGGTATGCGGACATAGTAAACTTCATAGTTTGTGGTCAACTACCAGATGATTATACATACCAGCAGAAGAAGAAGTTAAGACATGATGCCAAATTTTATTTCTGGGATGACCCCTTCCTGTATTGACAAGGACTTGATCATATAATACGTCAATGTGTTCCTGAGCATGAAGCAAAGCACATTTTAGAGTTCTGTCATGAGTCTCCTTATGGAGGAAATTTTGGGGGGCAAAGGACGGCAATAAAAGTCTTACAGTGCGGCAACTTTTGGCCAACACTATTTAAGGATGCCCATGCCCATGTTGTGTAATGTGACAGGTGTCAACAGACGGGGAATATGTCTAAAAGAAATGACATGCCATTGACGTTAATCTTAGAAGTTGAATTATTTGATGTTTGAGGAATTGACTTCATGGGCCTGTTTCTACCATCAGAAGGTCATCAATATATTATGGTTGCAGTTGATTATGTATTGAAATGGATTGAAGCCATCGCATGTGCCAAGAATGACATGGCCACTATGGCAAAGTTTCTGAAGAAGAATATTTTTCCTGGATATAGGACGCCTCGGGCCTTAATCAGCGATGAGGGCTCTTACTTTATCAACTTCATAATTACCAACATGTTGACTACATTCAACGTCAGCCATCGAGTTGCAACTGCTTATCACCCCCAGACTAATGGGCAGACAAAGATTTCTAACAGAGAGATCAAAACTATCTTGGAAAAGGTAGTTAATACTGCTAGGAAGGATTGGTCACCCAAGCTTGATGAAGCACTATAGGCTTATAGGACTGCCTACAAAACACCAATTGGCATGTCTCCGTGTGCCCTGGTCTTCGAAAAAGCTTGTCATATGCCGCTTGAGTTGGAACATAAGGCGATGTGGGCATGCAAGAAGCTGAAGTTTGATTTAGCCAGTGTGGGGAAAGTCTGAAAGCTGCAATTGAATCAGTTGGTTGAATGGCGAAGGGATGCCTATGAAAATGCTAAGATATACAAGGAGAAGCCAAAGAAATGGCATGATGACCGCATACACGACCGGACATTCACCTAAGGTTAGCAGGTATTATTATTCAATGCATGTTTGCGATTGTTTCTAGGAAAGTTGAAGTCTCACTAGTCTGGGCCATTCCGAATCAAGACAATATTTCCTCACGACGCAGTGGAACTAACAACTTTAGATGAGAACAACGCATTCAAAGTCAATGGTCAACGGATTAAGCCCTACTATGGAGGCGACTTCGATCGACGCCTGGACACCATTGACTTGGGCAAGCAGGATTAAACTGCTTGCAGGGAAAGCAATTGCGGTAACTCTAAGAACTTCTTTCAATCGACTTTCTATCTATGTTTACTCGCTTTCTTTATAGCTTTCTTTTACCGTTTTCTAAATTCTGTCAATTACTGTCTAGTAGAATCAGTCTTTAATATTTTTGTATTTCCTTCCAATTTAATTTCGCATGTTTCTCCATATCTTAAATTTAGTAGCACCGATCATATAATTGTTTCGAATGATTGGATAAATCACCGCAAGGTCTTTTCGACTGGCGTTTTTTTATGAATTAAGAGGACAGGAAAGTAAACTATGAGGGGGGGGG
>NC_052356.1:48958743-48986488 GCF_009727055.1 Benincasa hispida | reverse complement strand
CAGTGATAGATGACCTGAATCAAAGTATGTTCCTGGTACGAGTTCTGAATTTTTTAAATTACACACCTAAGCAATTGATCGTTAGTATGTGATGGGTATGTTGTTTTCATATGTCGACGTCTCGTCTGCTTGTGTTGAGGCATACTGTATGTTGTTAGAATTATGATGGTAAGATTTTACATTAATATTGTATTATAAATATGTGTTTGAAGGATTAGGGTGTATGTGATGTGGAGACATTTAGTACCAAGGATTTCATTGTATGTATTTAGAATTGTACGTGTGTTTGATTCGTTTGAACGTGAGGACTATGTGTAATATCTCATTGATTAGTTAGATGCTCACTCAGGTTTTTGTGTTTCCTTTTGGGCATTTCACCAGTTTTTGTTTTTCCTTCAGGATTCACCAATTTGTCTTTCTTCGGAATTCAATCAAGTTTTTTGTTTCTTTCGGACTCACCATTTGTTGTTTTCTTCGGGAATTCACCAGGTTTGTAGTTTCCTTCGGGATTACCACATTTTGTGTTTCCTTCAGGATTCACATTTTTTTGCTTTCTTCGGATTCACCAATTTCGTGTTCTCCTTTTTGCGGAATTCCACCAGTTTTGTTGTTTCCTTCCGGGATTCACACCAGTTTTTTTGGGACCATACTTAACTAAAATAGGATTGGGACTCAAGTCTCTTATGCATATTTCATGTGTTTATTGTGTGCCATAGGTAAGGAGGTACCTAGAGGACATATGATGCTAGCCCTGACCCCAACTGGTGGGTTACTTTTATATTATTCATACTTATCCTTTCTTATGCGTTGAGTTTCAGAAAAAAGGTTTTAAAGACAAGCACCGTGTGATGGCGTTTAGATGAACATCGTGTGATCGTTCACTCGGATAGACTTTTCGCTTCCCGCACCTTAAATTTGAGTCCTATATTTTCTCTTTATATTTAGTTACTATTTGAAAATTGTATTACTAAGGATTATTCTTCTTTGTTAGTCTTTAAGAATTTTGGGTACCCTTATTTTTGTTTAAACAATTGCATTTAAAAATATCTTTTGAACTTCTCTTGTTTTAACATAGCATTTTATTCAAATAACCTTGCAAGTTGATCGTTTTAAATTCTATGCATACTGCATTATTTTAGTAATGTGCCTTAACCTAAGTCCATAGGGGGCCGGGTCTTAATAGAAGATCTCCTTTGTACTTGAGCTGTTCAACGCAGAGAGAGCTCTGACGGCTTATGAGTGCTAGAGTGTATCTGGTAATTCTTAAGCGGACCAAGGAGACATCAAGTGTATCTTCGCCACAGAGTTCAGCAGCAACCTTAACTTGGTGAAGAAGTATGGCTATAAAGGAAATGTGGCACCTGCTGGAAACAGAGGGAGGTATTTGCCAGTGCAAAGAGTTCCGTTTTTCTGCTTGCTGACCAGAACATCCTATGAGGAATATGTGGCGCCAAGATTCTATAATTTTTTTCACCAGGAATTTCAAGACCAGTAGTTAGGATTGCAAAGCCTTTAGAAATAAAACCCTAAATATTAAATTCGGTGGATTACAGGGAGAAGAGACCCACACGCAACATTGTGACAAAATTTTGTTAAGACATGTGTAGGCGCATTTCCATGCCTGATATAACTTCAAGAAAGTCTTAAACACTATACCTACTATGTCCCTTACACATTTGCGGGAATGAAGGCAAGAAGTGGGCCCAATCAATTAGAGCCAGGCGAAATTACATGGATGGGAGCAGTTGGATGATGTTCATGAACCAGATTCTTCCTTCGTCTATCAACGCAAAATGGTGGAGGGAGGGTATTTGATTTTGAACAAAAGGGTTAATGGAAACTTGAAGTATCGCCTTGAGGTGCGATATCGGAGGCAGTTATAAAGAAATTGAGTCCGCATATCGGGTCCCTGATATGTATTATTTGATTAAAACCTTTACACAATGGCCTCGACCATCGACGCAAGCAGTTGTCGATGCCTTCCGCAGAGAAGGGGATTAATGAATAAGTTTTCAATATACGGAAGCGAAAGAACATATTGGGATACATCTCGTGATATATCTTGCGAATGATTGATACCGGGCTTAAGATAAGAGGTCGGAGGAGCAAGAAAGAGTTAGAAAGGGCAATGTCCAACGACACAATAAGCGTACTTGCGAACAAATGACCACAATGACTCGGGCTCCCCAGACGTATGGCTAATCACAGAGGAACTCTCTCTTCTCAAGGAACAGCGTAGGTTTAAGGGTGTGTGACTCATTGAGTCTGTATAATGGATTGCATTTCAATGGATGAGAGAAATCTGGATAAGACGTCTACCCATGGACAATTCAACCAACTCGTATTATTGCTATTATATAGATGGAATCATTGGGCCGAATAAACCACAACCCTGGGTTGGTGGGTCACCCACTTTTTGTGGCTGAGATGAGAATCCTCAATAGGACGAGGCCACAATTCTACTCAATATCAGCTATCAA
The DNA here is from genome assembly GCF_009727055.1 of Benincasa hispida. Lineage (NCBI taxonomy): Eukaryota > Viridiplantae > Streptophyta > Magnoliopsida > Cucurbitales > Cucurbitaceae > Benincasa > Benincasa hispida. The sequence goes on along the minus strand of NC_052356.1, from coordinate 48,984,008 downwards.
GAGGATCCGAGGCAAACGTTTCTGGGTTCTTCACACATAATCCGGATTGCAGCCCAACGTGACTTCGCAAGGGTACGCCACCCTATGACCAACTATTATGCATTTAATGTATCCTTTCACGTACCTCGTCTCTTGGAGATCATTCAACAAATACATTTAAAAGAGTGAGGCAAGTAGAGACAATTCGCAAGCTACTTCTCTTAAGAAAGACATTAGAAGATCAGATAGATCACGCTTACGAGGGGGAAACTTAAAGAAAGAAAGCGCTTAGTACGTGTTAGCTGATGGAAACTCAGGAATGCTGAGGCCAAGAGGAAAAGTTCATGCAGTGACATTGAATGATGGCAAAACCGACAGCCCTATTATATTTCCAAAGACCAGATGTTTCGGTAACAAACAAGTTACCAGCAAATTTGACTATTGCTTAATAATGGGAGCAACCCAGTTCAGAAGTATAGACCATCTACAAAAGATTTCGAAGCTCTTCAAGACATGAATTCCAATCAACACCAACCTCCAATTCAAATTTGATACACAGCCAAGACAGGACCTCACCCGACAACAAAAGGTGAATAAGAAACTATGACGAGGATCCTCCACTTTCCATCCAGGATGAAAAAAAAAGACGACAGCAAGCAGTTGGTTCCAGGGTTTAGACGTTCTCCGATAGCTACACATTTAATATTTCCCTAATTAGGAAGCATTTAGCAGCAGATGCCGAAGTTATGTAACAATTTCCTCAAGGACATATTCTTGCTCAACAAGAGAAAATTGGGGAAAATGAAACAGTTTGCACTAACCATATGGATGTTTGTAGACGCTTTTTGGTTCAAAAATACTCTCCCTACTAAAATGAAGGACCCTTGGGCACTTGTTAACCCATTGCCCCTGCACCATAGAGAGGGAAGAATGGTCGAAAACACTGTGTGATATAGGACAAGCATAAATTTTGAATGCCTTTGTCCAATTTTTTTTTAAGAAGCTGCTATATCGACGAAGCAAGGCCAACCATGATCACATTACAACTAACACGATAGATCAATAAAGGCTTGCCGGAGGGCAAGATAGAAGCTTTCTTCATTGAAAGTGGACACTATTTATTCATCTTCCCAGACATACTTTGTTATATTGGATTAATGAGGCCCGATAAGAAATTCCTATCATCCTCGGGCGATTGCCCATTTCTCACCACAGAGCGAGTTTTTAATCGTGTGCAAAAAGGAGGTTTGACCATCCGGGTCGATGATCAAGAAGTTTTTAAAATCAACGTACTACAATAGCATTGAAGTACCTAAGAGATATGGAGAACTGCCAATATATCGCAAAGAGCTGCCAAGCAAAAGAAGCTGGGGCATGAACATCGCCTTAAAGAAATGAGGAGAAGGAGGACTTTGAAATCGGCGCAATGTTGGAGGAGGATTACACTTCAATTCATGCTCAATCTAATCATTTGACACCGCTCAGTATATCAGAACGGGACACTCGTAGTGCATTAAGCCATCTTAGAAGAGCTTACCTGATTTTCTAGAGTTAAGTTCGTTGTCAATGCACCTAAAGTATGGGGCTTACTAGGGAAGTAACGGACACTTACCAGTTTTCATTTTTGCATCATTTGAGCATCAGGAGCAAAGAAGATGCGCCCTACGGATCCTTAAGAAATCAACGCAAAAGCCCTAGGATGGACCTTGGGCAGGACCATGTCGAAGGAATCAGTATCTCGCATTACGTCATTGCATGCACAAATTCGTCCTGGCAAATCGAAAGAATGGATCAGTTAGCAAAGGGCTAACGTCGCTTGAACCTTGCCATGAGAAGGTTGTGTAAAGAAGACAATAGTAAAGTGGCTGGATGCACTGGATGTCATCTACCCGATATCTGATAGCGTGGGGTGAGTCCCAGTTGCTATAATGTGTTCCGGAGAACAATGAGGGTGAGAAGTGGGATGGACAGTCATCACTACATGAACAAGATATGAATTTCGTTACTCCTTTACGACAACTACGGTGAGTTGAAGATAATCATCATGGGATATCTTTTCGCAGGCTTGAATATTGACCACTATTAAAAACCACTTTCCACTCCCGTCCATGATCAGATGTTAGACCATACTTTGCGGGGAATGATTTTTCTACTTTCTTGGAATGGCTATTTAGGTTATAACCAAATTAGCAATTTGCGCCGAGGCCAAGACAGATGACAACTTCACTACCCATTTGGGTTTTACGTTCGTATTCCGATGCAATGCCATGGACCTTTGTAAATGCCACCAGGCACTTTTCAACGATTGCATGATGGCAATATTTCGGATTTTTTGGAGAGTTAAGTCGAGGAATTCATAGAATGAATTTCTCAGTCTTTAGCAGTAATTTTTATGACATCCTATTTCGTTCTAAACCTTGAAAAAAGTTTAATAGAGATGCATCGGTAAACAAAACTTGTTTTATTGAACTGGGGAATAAATGCCCTTTATGGTGGAAAGAAGGAAAATTAGTTCTGGGTCACAAAATCTCCAGCAGTGAATTGGAAGTTATCAGGATAATCGACGTAATTTCCAATTACCCCCAAGCCATGATTAAAATGAACATCTTAGGGCTCTTTGGGCAAGCTGCAGGTTATATAAGCAAGATTTATTTTGCAACTGTCTCCCAAGATCAGATTAAGACCCCTAAGTGACACTTCCTTGAAGCCTGACCGCGAGTTAAGATATAGATTGTGATGACACGGCCCATATACCAAGCATTTATAACACCATTGAGAATGCCGCTCTCACTCACACCTATTGTTCTATTGGATGCCAGCCCATTGAATGTGTGATAGTCATAACCTAATGTGCGCAATTCGATGTGATATTTAATAGCCTCCGGTTGGTATTGGTGTTCACACTATATTAAGTGGCTATGCTGTAGCACCAGAGGAAAAGGTGTCAATGCATACTTATTTAACAGAAACACGACTGAGCACGACTTCGCAAAACATATCGATAACCTATACGCCAGAAAAGGAATAGCTTACACAGTACGGTAATTTGCACTGCAAGAAGTAATACCCAGATAGGTACTTACAATACGGCCTAATCAATAAACATAGGTGCAAGGTGTGTATGACGGACCACTTTAGACGATTAAGTTCTTATAATCGGGACGAAGTAAGAGAAATGCAAAACACAAGGTTCTCGCGCATCAGGCGGTGGGGTTGATTGCTCCTACAAGCGTATGGGCAATGTTCGACTAGGAAATCAAAGATCTGGATAGAGCACCGAAAGGAGACTATTCCAAATCACTAGATTAATACCAATTTAATCGTCAGATTGAGAACATTTTAGCCCCTAAGAGTTCAAGGTGAGATTAGAAAAGAATATTGGTTGAGGAAAATTCCGATCGATGACTGACGTTGCTTGATGGCAGTTAGACAATTGATGTGCCTGGTGGATCGGACATAGATATAAAACTTCCATTAGTTTGTGGCTCAAACTACAAGATATACATTTCATATCTTACCACGACCAGTAAGAAGAATTAAGTACCATGATGGCCCCAACATTTCTATTTTCTGGGAATTTGACCCCTTCCTGTTATTCGACAAGATCTGAGATCATATAAATACGCATCAATGTGTTGAACCTGAGCATAGAAGCAAATAAGTCCAATTTAAGATGACATTTAGTAAGAGCCTTTACTCAGGGTCATTATTCATCCTTGGGACAATGAGAGTTAAATTTCTGATAGAGTGGGCAAGTGACGCATATATACAAAAGTCAAACAGAAGAATGCTCAGCAATTTGGAACCAAAACAGTTTTTAAGAGACGGTTCATGCCCATTGACCCATGTTGGTGTTTAGGATGTGAAGGTGGTCAACAGACGGGGAATATGTCTAAAAGAAATGACATGCCATTGACGTTAATCTTAGAAGTTGAATTATTTTGATGTTGAGGAATTGACTTTCATGGGCTGTTTCTCTACATTCAGAAGGTCATCAATATAATTATGGTTGCCAGTTGAATTATGTTTATTGAAATGGTTGTATAGTTCCATCGCATGTTGCCAAGGAATGACATGCCATGGGCAAAGTATTCTGAAGAAGAATATTTTCGGATATAGGAGCCCGGGCCTTAATCAGCGCATGAGGGCTCTTACTTTTATTCACTTCATACATTTACCAACATGTGACTACAATTCAACGTCAGCCATTCGAGTTGCAACATGTTATCACCCCCAGACAGGGACCAGACAAAGATTTTCTACACGAGAGAGCATTTCAAAACTACTTGGAAAAGAGTAGTATAATACTGCTAGGAAGGACTTGGCTCACCCAAGCTTGCATGAAGCACTAATAGGCTCATATAGGACTGACCTACAAACACCAATTGGCATGTTCTCCGTGTGCCCTCTGGGTCTGGTCGAAAAAGCTTGTTCATATGCAGCTTGAGTTGTTGGACCACATAAGCCGATGTGACTTGGGCATTGCAAAGAAGGCTGAAGTTTTGATTTAGCCGTGTGGGAAAAGTTCTGAAAAGCTGCCAATTAATCAGTTGGTTGAATGGCGAAAGAGGAATTGCGCTCACCTGAAAATGCTCAATATACAAGGAGAAGAAGCCAAAGATGGCATTTTGATGACCGCAATCACGACCGGAATGTCACCTAAGGTTAGCGGCATCTATTATTCAATAGATGTTTGCAATGTTTCTAGGAAAGTTTGAAGTCTCACTACGTCTGGGCCATTCCGACATCCAAGACAATATTTCTCACGACGCAGTGGAAACTAACAACTTAGATGAGAACAAGCATTCAAAGTCCACATTGCGTCAACCGGATATTAAGCCTATATGAGAGGCGGACTTCGAGTCGACGCCTGAGGACACCATATGACCTTGGGCAAGCCAGGGATTAAATGCTTGCAGGAAAGCAATTGCGGATAAAACTCTATAAGAACTTCTTTCCAATCGACTTTCTATCATATGTTTACTACGCTTTCTTTAAGCTTTCTTTACCGGTTTATTCTAATTTTCTGTCATATTACTGTCTAGAGAGATCAGTCTTTAATATTTTTGTATTTCCTTCCATTTAATTTCGGCATGTTTCTCATATCTTAAATTTAGTAGCCACCGATCAATAATTAATTGTTTCGAAATGATTGGAATAAATATCACCGCAAAGGTTTTTTTCGACTGGCGATTTTTTATGAATTAAGCACGAGGACAGGAAAAGCTAAACTATTGAGGGGCAGGGGGTGTATAATACAGATAGCGGACACTTGTGCATACCAAGTACACCCATGTATTAATGTTGTGGTAGGGTGTTCATGTACCTCGCAAAATAATGTCCCTTGCCCGTCCTATAGCCAAATGCAACTATGTTGAGGATATCCTCTAGAAATGCCGTTCGTAAGGGGTGTGTTGCGGCGGATGTATGCGTGTTGCCCGTCCTCGGAAAAAAAATGTATCTGCATTTATTGGAAGTAGGTGTGATTTCTGAATCATGCAACCCTTCTGAATTAAATTTGTAAAGTAATCAAATTCTTTGACTCTTGTACAGAATAGAAAATTTTGTAATGCGTTTCATTTGGAATTTTTTTGTTATACTTTGTTAATAGTCAATACAATCAGAGTATATATTCACTCCCTTTTTACCTGTGCCTCTTTCTTATCTTCCTTTGTCAATTTGGTTAATTGTTCTAAATCTCTTATTTTTACGATCTTTCATTGCCAGTTGCTTATGAGTATTACATTTTTAACTTAGAAAACATTTTCCACACACTTAGTAAATTTGACTAAACACTTAGTTAATTTTTTGTTTAACAGTACTTTACCTTTTATCTTTCAAAGTTTTACTCAAACCTTTTTTTGAAATTTCTTCTAAGCGTTTGTCTATTCTCTCCAAACAACGCAATGAGGATCTTGCTCATCTTTTAAATTTTGGGGTGGGGAAGGTCTGAGTAGATGAGATCAAATTTATGTTGTATTTAAGGAAAATGTGTCCGTTTTTGGAAAAAAAAAATTATGGCAAAACTCTAATGTCAGCGCAAGGAAAACCTCAAAAACATCCCAACTGATAGAGTTTAGTTGCGAAAGGAGCTTGCTCATAGTTGGTATGTTCGTATGACACCCGTAGAGCAAGCCAAAACGAAAAGTGTAACCATGATCAACAGTCTCTAAATAAAGAAATGACGCAAATTTTTGCTCACCGCATATAGAAACATCAAGTTGTTTTGAAAAGAAGAGATAAACATTCTATTTTGAAAACTAGAAAAGCAACTTTGAGCAAAATTTGTCATGTAGAAGAATAAAGTAGGGCCTATAAGAATTACAGGATAAAGGAATTGCGATGTCAAGTAATGTGCCTAAGTGTAGCATTCGGAGCAACATCGTCGCAAAAATTAGAGGATAGGAATTGAGCATGATTGCCTTAGTAGAAGATATGCTTGAGGAAAAATTATATATCTAAATTTGGGGTTTGATTAAACTTGTAGAAATACAAGTTATTTATGCCACCTTATCTAGATATTGCGGCCAAAAGTTAGTAAATATGCGCCGATTGTATGAAAATTAGCCTAGTATTACAATAATTATAAATGTTTGCAATTACACCCACTAACACCATAAAGATGGAAGACAAGCCGAATTTTAGTCTGTTTTGCAGGAGACCAAGTCACCACTTGCGCTCAAGGCTCACGAGAAATTGATCAACGCATCTCTGTCACATTGCGCTTGTCAGTCAACAATGAAGAGACGATTACAACAATGACGGCGCAATGCGACAGTCGGTCCAGAGCTGTGTTTCAATCGCATGCGGTAATAAAAACAACACCGCATGCAAACCCATGATCGAAAGATGCAGCTGAGCAACGCAAAAGCTGAGGATTGAAACACGTGTACAGCTAGTTGAGGATTAAGAATAGATATCAAAAGATGCATATTAGTGTATATGATAAAAGTTTATCAATATTTTGATAGATTTCTAAATTTTATTATATTTATAAATATTTTGATTTATTTTTACTATTTTTTAAAACAGCCTTACATATATAACTTTCTCGAACTTCGATTCTGTCCAAAGAGAACAAATCGATGATCAACGATGTAAGATGAAAAAAAAAAAAGAAAATTCAGCGAGAAACAAGCATGTCCCACAAGAGAATATTAATCCCTATCATTACCGGAAATAAATCCACTTATTAATAATTTTACATACAAAGTGGATGAGACAGAAAAAGAAATTACAGATCTTCTACAATTTGATACACATAAAAATCAGATCATCAGTATCAAACATCTTCACACCCATTGAAGTCATTTTGATTCAACCAAACGTAGCCATAAACAGGCTCCCCTTGAATCTGTCTTTGATAACCATAAACAGCATCTCCTTCCCCCCTTCCATCTGGATATGGATTATGGCTTCCGAACAGATACTCCGCCGCCGTCTGCCACTGGTTTCCGTAATTCCCATAGCAATAGCAATGGCCGTGGCAACGCCCACACCCGTTCTTGGGTTGCCTACAAGGTGTTTGTTTTTTTACCCGTGACAGACATGGCCAATACCCAAATAAACTTTCACAAAGATCCATCGCTTCCAGTCCATACCCACTTGGAAATTGATTCGCTTCCCTTCCATTTCCATACTCAATTCCCGGATCTGCCAATTGAATCGCTTTAACTTCCTCAATTTCTTCAGATTCAGAAGCTGTGTCGCTCTCACTTGAAGAACTGTGGTTAACTTTTTCGATCTGGGTCGGCTTGATTTCACTCGATGGCTTTGTTTGTTCTTCAATTTTTCCCTTTGGTGGTTCTTCTTCCTTGGGTATGGTGAAGATGGGAATGGCGGTGGCAGTCGGCGGTGAAGAAGAAGACGGTGGGTAACAAATTTCAGTTGAAGGTTGAAGGGGCTTACCGTAGGTTTCAGAAATGTCATAGCCGCCGCCGTAAGGGGTTGGATCGTACTCTTCAAATTCTGTCTCGTTGAATTCGGAAACAGAGTAAGAGATCACAAATTGGGTCGAGACCTCGCTGTAAAAGTCAGGGTCGTATTCGATTACTTTTGGCACAGTGAAACTCGGTGCAGAACAAGCATTGGCCGAGTAGCTAATTGCGTAGCCATAAGCGCCATGGTTAACGGTTTCACGTTCGATCAATTGGGGGAATTCATAGAAATTTGATCTGTAGGGAGCATTGGCAAAGTAGCCGACTTCAGAATCATAAACCTGTTCCAAATAACAAGGAGGTGGGTAGTCAAAGAGATTGTAGAAGGTCGGTTCGTTGCTGGATTGTGAAATTGGGGGTTCAATTTGAGCAGAATGGTAGTAGGAATCGTTGTAAGAATCATAAGAGTTGTAGACGGCCATTGTAGATCTGTTCTTAAGCTGGAGCAAATTGGGGTTTCTTCATATGGAAAATTTGTTTCAACGCTATGATCAAATGCAACACAAGTTCTTCCAACCACATAGCACTTATCTAATTGGGATTTTGGTAGCAAGAATAAATGCCACGCAACTTTTTGCTGCAATAGCAGCAGGGTTCAACATGTAGTCGTGAGTGGGGATACATACGACTCTGCCCTTTTGTTCTTTTGGGGTGTCAGGGTTTATCTTTGTGATTATGTAAGTTAATTAAGATTAACTTGATTAAACAATTCAAGCCAAACCACCATTAAGCATAGCTCAGCCCATCCCCTTTCTTTTTGGCCTCTGTCTTATTGAAAAATAAAAAATACGGTTGAAATGTCAAAAAGTACAGAGTTTGCTTTTTTAATGTATTGAAGCCATGCTTGGATAATCAATAGCACTAGAGATAGAAACTAATGGCACCAAATAAGGGGTGGTTGATGTTACGTAAGAACAAACGTTGATGTGACTGAAAAAGAATCCTAGGCAATAAAGCATGGAAAGTTACTAGTACTATTGTTACAACTAGTAGATATATTATTTTGATTTATTAGCCTTGTTGGCATTCCAATTTTATCTGTATTGGAAGATGCCTTCATGGCTTGACTTTTATCTGCTTCTCCTTGACCAGATCTTGAGTTGCTTTGTGTTGATCTGTGCAAGAGATCTTGCACCTATATGGTGACAAATAAAGAGGAAGCAATTGTTGCCGCGGCGATTGTGACGAAATACTAGTTGGGGATTTCGATATTGGGAGGTGGCTAAGACGAAGTGGAAGGAGAAACTGACAATAGAGATGATTTAGGTGCCGATTTTAATTGTTTTGATATGTTTAGTTGGTGGAATAGTTCGACCACCTTTGTATTGTACTGAATGCTTTGGTTATTGAGAAATAAAGTAATTTATTAAAAAAAAGTTAGTATAGAAAGTGTATAGTTCAACAAAGCTTATAAAAAGTAAAGTGAGGGCTCTCCTTTAGAAATTACTTACTCTCTTTCTAGGATCATCGATTGGGGCTATTCATATGTTTTTTCTTACTAACTTACCTCTGGTTACGTGTGATACTGACAATGTCATAGTTATTTTAGATGTTCAAGGATGTAAGGTGCCAAATTGAACGTAGCTCGATGATTTCTTGAGTGGTATATATTTACTAAATCGATTGGTTGGTTTGAACCTCGAGTCATTGACATTCCTCTTTTAGGACATGTGTTCCTCAATGCCTCTCAATATCCTATGGGCCTGGGTCTTGCCATTGGACAACTAACAACTATTTTTACTACGAAAATATTGCTTGTGTTGTATGGTTAATTTGAGGTTTTTATGTTTATAATCGCACAAGTTATATCACCTATTGCATCAAGGGTAATAGCAACTTTAAGAAAAAATAAATTGAAAACTTGGAGCATGTTCCCAGTTTATATTTTTTTGCAAACATGGCAAATCCCACCCATGCGCCCATGATTCACTAACTTTTATCTGAAATTTGATTGCTATTTGATTTTCATTTGATTGTTATATGATTACTATATGATATACTAATTTTCAATGATCCTGATTGTTGTTTGATTACTATTTGATTGCTATTTGATACTTATTATTATTGAATTGCTATCTTATATTGATTTGCTATCTAATGGTTGTTTGGTTACTATTTGATATTGAATGTTTTTTATTGTCAATTATACAAATTGCTATTTGATTGTTGTTCGAATACTATTTAATACTGGTCGTCAATGATACATATTGCTATATGATAATGATGGTAGAAAATTGTCAATACTGTCTACTGGTTGTCAATTAAGAATGGTTTGTATTTGGTCCGTGGGGTTTGAAATTTATACTGTTTTAAATACTCCTCAAAGACTCTTTCCGCTAATTGACTAACAGTAAAATGAATTAGCTGGCTGATTTAGCAAAAAAAAAAATTGTTTATTTAATACTGTTTTCTTAATGCGGTGGCTTCCTCCTCTTTTCATCTTCTCCATCTCTCCTTCATCCTCTTCGGTGAACCTTCGGCTTCCATCACCACGACCTTCCTTTTCTTTTCCTCTCAGAAAGCAATTTGTATTCAGTTATAAGGTACAGATCTTGGTTTTCAGCAGCGGCAAACTGCTCCTCAACCTAGTTGGAGCTTCCTTCCAATCCTCCAATTCGATTAAGCCTCTCACCCACAAAAGTGCTTCCCTGTGATTTAACTCTCAGCCTCATCGAAACTCTGTTCTGACGCGATTAATTTCAGATCCAATGCATTCGCCACTTCCGCTGCTCATCGCAGCTATTGATGATGCCATGAATGTTTTCAATCCTAGCCCTCGTCTTCTGCTTATCCTTTTGTTGACATTTCAAACATTCGCTGTGGTCTTGAATGATTGGAAGGAAATTATGGGAGGACAGGAAGTGTGGTGGTGCGAATTTCTTCGCCTAAATTCGGAGCAAATAATTTTAAATCGTCTCCATTAAAATTTGTTTTGATGCAAGAAAATTTAATTGTATAAAATAAAAGCAAAAAGTAAAAGTTTGAGATTCTATATGAGAAAGCCTAGTTTCGATTCTAATGGACTTCTCGTATTCATAGTATTTTCATTACTGAAATTAAGTAATGGTTTATACTAACCAACCAATGAATTCGTCGTAATCAATTAATTAGTCCAATTCGAATTTGATGAAAAACATATAAATTCAAGTTATCTTAATTACATTAAAATCTAGGGCAAAATTAGGTTGAATATCTAATTTTCAAGCGTCTAATTACATATTTGTTTTGTTTAGTTCTAGGTTGGTTAGAACAATACTAGTCTCATTCGATCACAAGCTACCTTAACCTATTGCTTTTTAGCAATTAATATAAAATTAAATGTCACCCATCCAATGTCAATCTAAAGCAATAATCATAAATCACAAAAGTGTTTGATTATTATGATCATAATATAAATTAAAACAAAATTGAATCTAACAATTATAAGAAACTTTGTTCGAAAACTCAAAAATACGTCATAATATCTAATTTTCAATCACCTAATTAAATACTCGTTTTGTTCAATTCTAAGTTGGTTAGAACAATACTAATATCATTCGATTCGCAAGCTACCATAACCTATTGCTTCTTAGCAATTAACATGTCGCGCATCCAATGTCAATCTAAAGCAATAATCATAAATCATAAAGCGTATGGTTGTATGATCATTATATAAATTAAAGCAAAATTAAATCCAACAATTACGAGAAACTTAGTTCAAAAACTCACAAATACATTAAAATAGGAAAAATATCCTAAAATCCAAACTAGAAAATGTTACCTTAACTCATAATCGACATGCCGATGAATGGATTTAAGTTTGTATACATCCATTGAACAGAAATAAGAGGAAAATAGAGAGAAATTGAGTTCCAATCGTAAAAAATTCTAACCTTCCTCCCTAGACGGCTAACAAACTATTTATAAAATAGAGAATCGCATAACATATTCTTTGAACACTACAACAAACATGGCCTTCCATGACTTTTATAAAACATGCTATGAAATATAAAAGGGAAAAAAAGGCGCTGAAGACTAAAAAGAAAAAAATTGGTTCGATACCAAAAATTCGGAAAATGAAGCTCGCCTTCAAAACCCTTCCTTTTATTTTGTTTTTTTCCTTTTCTTCTCGCCTGCCCTCCTCATTGCCCCTCAAATAAAAAATTGGTCTCTTTTCTCCTTTCCTTTTGCCCACAAATTTCTCATCAATAGTCTAAATTTAGTCTTCCATTTTCGCCAGCTCCCTTGTTTTCTTCCTCCTCTTTCTTCCATTCTGAATCAACTTTACATTAGGAAGGATTTTTTTTTTTCAGTCTTCAAGTTATGAGATACACATGAAAGAGGTATTTTATTTTCTCATCTTCCTCCATTATTACTGTCTTTCTAAATAAAAAATAATAATCGGCACCTTCACCTTCACCCTCTTCGTAACACCATACCCACTCTCTTCGCCTTTTTCAATCATTCTACCTAAATCTTCAAAACCGAAGATACAGGGAATCGATTTCTGATTCTGCTATTTCGACTATTTTTTTTCTTTTGGTTTCGCTAGAATGAGATCAGGAAAGTGCCTTTTTATTGGGTAATCACTACCATGCATACTTCGTATTTGCCGATGATGCTGGTCTTCTCAAAGGTGCTTTTTGACGATTTGGAAAAATTAGGCACAAATTCAGGTATATCGTTGTTTTCAATTTCAGAATTTTCTTCTCTACTGTAATGGATAAGATGCTATTATTGGGATTGATGTCCTAAATTTTGTAGGATCTTATACTTTGTAATTATAATATACAAACATCTTATTTATTTAATAAAATATATGATATTTTATTTCGATTTTAGTTAACCACAAACAAATAAACTAATATTCAAAGTTATATGTAGAGACGTACGGGTGGATCATATTTAAGTGATAACCTAAATGGGTTGTAGTAGATGTAAAGGCTGGATACCTTATCCTAGTGACATTATAAGTATGACCTACTTTGTAGATGTTATTATTGTTATAAAGTGCTACAAATGATCTGATCCTAATCATTCGTGTGGAGACATGTGAGTGGGAACATTCTATACAAAGGAGTTTGTATAAGACCGGACCATGAAATGTTTAGTATCATTATATAACGTCGTTCATAATAAAGACTAACATTTCACCAAGATAACCAAAAGTAACATGACCTAAATCTTGAGTGAGTTATGAACTCCTGCCTATGAAGCCGGTCCTTTGAATTGTATAGGTGAGAATGGTCAGATCACTGACTCAATAATCCTACAATTTTGGAGATTCATCTGATTGGGGAGCTGGTAACACAGCTACACACGAAATTCTCCCTTAAGGGCTAATTTCGGGGTTTGAACAATATGGTGTCACACCCTCCCCTAGCCCGAGAAGGGTTCATTCAAAGTTGGACTATGATTTATTATTCATTAGAGGGATCAATGGTACTTAAGGAGTTAGATGTAACTATAGAGCCAAAACGGTAATTTTGGCCTACCTGTATTTACGAGCAATTTGTGAAGAATCATCATACTGTTGACTGATTATATCCAATAAACATAGAAATATATTTGTAATGTGAAGAGTGCAGCTGTCTATCTTTATTGGAGTGTGATAACGGGCAGAAATGCACGTTATCATAGTACTAAATTCTTAAACAATGTTAGATTGTGTTGATGAAATATGTTAAATTGCGTCCATTAAGCATAAATTCTATAATACTGCAGTCGCACGCGTCCAACGCATTAGAGCAGTTGATCTTTATATTTTTGTGCAGAATATGCATTAACGCAATGTAGAGATTGCGATCATAAGAATACATTGGTCGAGCGCAACTTAACCACAAGACTTTACATTGATCGTGCTCGCAAACATTCGCCCAAGAAGAATTACTGCAAGTTGGTCGGCGCAACATGGTGAGCGCATCTGGGTGAAAGGATAATTAAGATCGATGGGACAGAAAACTGACGGTAGTCGGATCCAAATTAAGTTGACAGCCGATAATGGTCACAAAGTACATTCAGCTTTATCGGTGACAATTATCTGGTGCATTAGTCAGGAATTAAAGCTGTCCCATCTATACAACGAGAGAGAGAAGCCGCCTTTCACCATGGAAACTCTATAAATACCAAGTGCATTCTTCAGAGAAGGGGTTAAGTAGTCGATTACTTCATCACGTTACAAGTTCACGCCTCTGTCCATAGTTTTCTTCCATTTTAAGCCAGACGCGAGGAAAAAAGCGTGCTGATAGATCATTCCGGAAAGCTTGAAAAAGCACCAAAAGCTCCAAGACAGAGAGAGGGCCGATGCCTGTGGAAGCGGGAACATTTGTAGATCAGAATAGAGATTCAATGTAAAAAGCCTCGATCAGCAAGGAATTGCTACCAGGCTTTCTACCTTTATTTTTCATTATCATTTTGTACTCAACTCAGTTATAAGAATGGAATGTCTTTCTCTATATCTGTTCACTCTCTGTTATTTAAGTATGAGTAACTAAATTAGTTGAATGAGTTGAGAAGTAGTTAGGTAGCATAACGAGGGAATCTTCATATTTGCGATTATCTTGTTTATGTATACTTCATTCATCTATTAGAGATACTCGGGAGGGTAGTCTAAAGATAGGATTTAGACTTGGGAAGGTCAGGTCAAAATCTAGGTTTGGAAGAACTAGATTAGAACGCATAAACGGGAGATAGACGCTTAGGAATGAGCACAATTTGTTATTAACGCATCGCATGCATCTTAGCAATAAGGTATGATTGTATACGGTCACCTTGCTTTCATGCATTTTGCATCAACGCATAGGATAAGAGTAGAGACTTAGGGATAAGCTCTATGGACATTTTGCATTCAACACATGCGTCCTAAACTTAGAAGCATCGCATTTACATTGGGAAATGACTTGCTGTGCATGGTTGTAACATGATCGCAAGGGTTGACGCATTCCTGAGTAACGCTAGCTAAAGATCTTCTCAACCCGTTCATCACATACTCATTGCATCTATCAATGCAACTATCTTTCTCAAATCCGCCGCCTTTACTTACTTCTCTTTTTTCATCAACGTAACAACACACCCAACACTTTATTTATTTACTTGGTTATCACAAAGTTTTTATAAACATTACCAATGCAACTATTTTCATAAGTCCCTATGTTCGACCCTGGACTTACTAGGAAACTCAGGGGAATTTACACTTGAATTTTACTGGGGAAACTTGAGTGCACAACGCAATCCATCAATGCATATCATCCATATTTCCACTTAATAAAATTAACGCATCAAGTTTTCGGCGCCGTTGTCGGGGACTTCGGAAAAATAGTTGATTAACGAAAATTTTTGTGATTTCTTTGCAGAACTCTCAATCTCTGGCGAACTACGACTCGGAGATTGAGAGAACATTTTGAAGTAGACTACGAGACTACCAACAGCATCCACAAGAGAAAGAAGAGATGGCGGAGTAACCTAAAGGTGGAGCACCAAATGATAATAATGTCATGGTGAATCCGATTTTGTTGGCAAACGATCGCAATAGGCCCACTACTGACTATGCATCGCCAAACCTCTATGATTTCTCTCCGGGAATCATGAGGCCTGCCCTCGACGGAAGCAGATTCGAGATGAAACCGGTGATGTTGCAGATGATCCAGACTGCAGGTTAATTCGGAAGAAGGCGTGGTGAGGATCTGCACGCCTATCTCTGAAGTTTTATTGAAATTTGCAACACTTTTGTGTTCCCGAACATCTCTGTTGAAGAAGTTCGACTAACATTGTTCCCATTTTCTCTCTGTGATCAGGCTAGGAAATGGGCTTATTCGCTCAAACTAGGAGAGATTACTTCTTGGGAGCAGGTAATGGAGAAATTCATGAAAAAGTATTTTTCACCTACCGAGAACACAAGACGAAGAAAACTTATTACTAGTTTTGAACAAGATAAGGACGAATCGCTCAACGATGCTTGGACGAGATTCAAAAGGTTGGTCCGAGATTGTCTGCATAATGGGCTGCCAGACTACTTTCAAATGGAAATTTTCTATCACGGTTTGAATCCTGCTTTGCAGACTGCTGCCAATGCGGTAGCCGCTGGTGGTCTGCTTGACAAAACTTACGAGGAGGCGAGGAATATTCTGGACTGCATCTCCAAGAACCATGAAGACTAGAGGGAGAGTGACTAGAGATTGAGACTCAAAGATTCCGATGCAAATAATGGTGCCATTGTTTCGTTACAAAACTAAATGACTGCAATGATGAATTTGATTCAAGGAATGGCGATCAACAGCCCAACACTGCAAAGTGGGCAAATTAACGCAATAAGTCAAAACACCGCAAGGTGTGTGACTTGCAATGATGGACATGCGATGGAAGATTGCCCGCAAAATCCACAGTCTGTATATTTTGTAAAGAATAATCCATTTTCAAACACTTACAACCCCAGGTGGAGAAACCACCCCAATTTTTCTTGGATGAATCAATAACAAAATTTTCAATCTATGGCACAAAAAGAAGGGCCACCAGGATTCTTTCAAAGCAACAACGGTCAACAAAGAAACCAAGCAAGTAGTTCACAACAACCAATGCAATCTTCTTCTCTAGAGAGACTATTGAAGCAATACATAGAGAAAAATGAGGCAGTGCTTCAAAGTCAGGCTATGTCCATCCACAACCTCAAATTACAAATGGGCCAGATTGCAAATGAGCTCAAAAGTAGACCGCAAGGGGCGTTGCCAAGTTCAATTGAGCTCCACGCAACCCAAGGGATTAGGAAAAGAGCAATGTCAGGTTGTGACATTGTGCAGTGGAAAGACTGTGGAAGGAGAAAAGAAGGAGCAGAACAAATCAACTTCCATCACAACTGAGCCTGAGATTGCGGCAACGCAAGAAGAAGAAAAAGAAAATGAAGCAGTAGAACCTGAGGTTGCGTCAAACCTCAAAGTCAAATGAAACAGGAATCGTGAAGCCATAAACTTGTAACGCGTATTTATATATATATGCAAGGCGATGCCATAAACTTGATGACATAGATTCTATGTGATGATATGTGATACTGCTTCTAGATATGCGTTATTAATGAATGTTCTTGTAGTATGCTGTGCGTTGTCACAAGTTTCCTTGCATTGAAACCAAGTATAATTTCACCGCAAGTTTCTCGGTGTGATCCGAGGTCGAACATAGGGACTGTTTGAGGTTATTGCATTATGTTTGTGATATATACGACCAGGGGTCAATTTATAAAAGAGTTTTGTGTACAAGTGATTAAACATGTGATAAAGTAAATCTAAGCGGTAAAAATGCGATAATAACATAAATTGCAATAAAATAAATTGCGATAAAAGTAAATCTAAGCTAAAATGATATAAGATACAGGTTTTATGATACAAGATACTGAGGTCAAGGCTGGCTGTGAAGATTATACAACGATTGTGTAATGCGGTGGCAAGTCTTATGTGTGAAGCAGAAAGAGAAAAGATAATTAATACAAATAGCGCAAGTTCTTTAATTGCATTAAAGATATAAGTACTGTTCTGCTTTTCCCTTAGCGTACACCTCTCGGTAATCGGTCGCGTTCCCACATATCTGTGGTGAAACAGAGACGAATGTATGAACGCAAGGTTGCTTCCATCTCTGGAAGTCCTACTTGCTTTAGTTAACGCATTCTTTTAACCTTCTCTCGACAGATCAGAATGACATCTTCACTTCTACTCTCACAGTTGAAGATGCCGTCTAGCATGCCTTAGCTAAACACATTTATCTCTTTAGCACAGATTAAATTACTCGTTTAATCCATATTATTTAGCAAGGTATTAAGAAAACTTCATGGAGAAAACGATTAATGGAGGAACGGAAATAGATAGAGAAGTGGAAATGAAAGTGATCGAGACATTCAATAAAACTATTTAGCGTCTGATATATGATATATGAATGAAGAGATTAAGAGAATGAAATACAATTGATGGAATAGAGTTAGAAACAAATACAAATAAACACCAACGTCTTGGCAGCAATTTGGATGGAGATTTGCTTGCTGGTGTGGATGGATCGTGCGGAAGGATGAGCTTCCCTCTCAGGCTTGCTCAATCGGTAGTAGGGATCTAAGCACAGAGCTTCACGACGGGGATCTGGTAGAATCTCTTCTCTTCCCAGATTTCTTCTGATCAATACTCAGCTCAACCTCTCTCTCAATAATCTAGCAACAATTAGCCCTCGTATCAAGTATATCTTCTCTGAATTCTATGGGGGTATTTATAGGTGAAAAGCTTTGACTCTTGGCTTGTGGAGCCCACTTATTGTGATGGAAATTCCGAGATGGAGGAATAAATATTCCTTCTGTTATGTAATCAGATCGTCAAATCTACACAACGGTTAGTTGTACACGTGTCACAATCCTCCGTGTTTGCATTGCTCAGCTGCATCTTTCGATCGGTTGCTCGTATGCGGTGTTGTTTTTATTACCGCATGCAGTTGAAATTCAGCTCGGGATCGACTGTCGCATTACAAGTGGTGACTTGGTTTCCTTCATTGTTGATTGACAGGCACAATGTGACAGAGATGCGTTGTTCAGTTCTCGTTGAGCCTTGATCGCAAGTGGTGACTTGGTTTCCTGCAAAACAGAGAAGAAATATCCTCTTCTCTTATATTAATGATGTTAGTGGGTGTAATTGTGTTAATTTATATTTATTGTATTTCTGAGCTAATTTTCATACAATTGACATATATTCCTTCTCTTTTGGCCGTAATATCTGAATAAGGAAACATAAATAACTTGTATTTCTACAAGTTATCAAAAGTCCAATTACCACCTTTCCCTCAGAGGTTAAGAAAGAAGAAAAACGAAAAGGTACAGTACCAACGCTTCTTATCTATTTTAAAACAACTACATGTTAACATCCCTTTCAGTGAAGCGATTGAGGAAATGCTTGTCTATGCCAAGTTTTTGAAGGACATGGTAACTAAGAGGAGAGGTGCTGGAAAATTTCCACGGTGGCATTAACGCAAAGTTCCAAATATATTATTCCACCGAAGATGAGCGATCCTAGGAGCTTCACGATTCCTTGCTCCATAGAAGGACTCTATATTGGGCAAGCCCTGAGTGACTTGGGGGCCAACATAAATTTGATGTCGCTGTCAATCTTTCGACAATTAAATATGGGGCAACTTGTGCCCACATCAGTGACTCTCCTATTGGCTGACAGATCTTTGGTTCATCCAGAAGGTAAGGTGAAAGATGTGCTGATCACGACTGATTAATTTATTTTGCCAACTGACTTCATCATCCTAGATTATGAGGCCGAAAAGGATGTGTCCATCATTTTGAGGCGACCTTTCCTATCAACTGGTTGTGCTCAAATTGATGTGCACAAGGGAGAAATCACTTTGAGCATAAACGGACATAAGCTCAAATTTAATATAATTCGTGCCATGAAACTCTTGGATGAGGAGACCTATAAGATTCTGACGATGACCTGAATTTGATTGAAGAAGAAAAGTCTTATGAAGAGTGTGAGAAAGAGGATGCTAATGCATCCGTAGCTGCCTGCAATGCGATTGTAGCAAAAACAAACAAAGAAGAAGGAACGATCGCAATACAAGAAGAAGAACCAAAAGAAGAAAGAATAACAATGCAACCTTCCTTCGTGGAACGACCAATACTTGACCTAAAGACCCTACCAACACATTTGAAGTATGCATTTCTGAGGCAGAATGAGAAGCTGCCAGTGATAATTTCCTCTGCGCTCAATGCAGATTAAGAGAATGCATTGATGAGCATTCTCAAGAAACATGTGCGAGCAATTGGCTGGATGCTCACTGACATCAGAGGAATTAGACCCTCATACTACATGCATCATATTCGTCTCGAGGATGACCATAAAACAACTATTGAAAATCAATGCAGACTTAACCCTGCGATGAAGGAGGTTGACAAAAAGGAGATTATCAAGTGGCTAGATATAGGCATTATCTATCCATTGCAGATAGAACGTGGGTTAGCCCCGTGCAATGTGTGCCGAAGAAGGGAGGAATGACAGTAGTCCCAAATAAGAACAATGAATTAATATCGTAAAGGACCATCACTGGATGGCGCATCTACATGGACTATCGCAAATTGAATGCGGCCATAAAGAAAGATCACTTCCCTTTGCCATTCATCGATCAAATGCTAGACAGATTAGCAGGGAACGATTTTTATTGTTTCTTGGATGGATATGCCGGGTACAATCAAATCATGATAGCTTCTGAAGACCAAGACAAGACCACATTCACCTGCCCATATGGGACATTTACTTTTCGCCGGCATGAGGTTTGGCCTCTGCCTAAGATATATGGGAAAACATTAATTAGCATAGCCAGTGATCTAAGATTGCTATGAGACCTCATGGATCGATGGGGGACCTCAAATAAAACATCGATGGTGAGCGTGGCAGAGGAACTGCTAGTCTTCTAAGACTCTTAGTTATTTAGTTATTATGCTAGCAATGCGCTAAGCACGTTCCAAAGGTGCATGATGGCGATCTTTTCAGATTATTTCGAGGACTTAGTGGAAATATTTATGGATGACTTCTCCATTTATGGGAACACGTATGAAGTTCGCCTAGTCAATTTGGAGAAAATTCTGAAGAGATATGAAGAGACGAATTTGGTGCTTAACTGGAAAAAATGTCACTTCATGGTAAAAGGGGGTAAAGTGTTGGGACACAAAGTCTCCGAGGAAGGGTTGGAGGTGGACAAAGCAAAGATCGACGCAATTGAAAAGCTTCCACCTCCAACCAACGTAAAGGTTGTGCGAAGCTTCTTGGTGCATGCTGGATTCTATAGACGATTCGTTAAAGATTTTTCTAAGATTGCACGACCACTGAGTGCATTGTTAGAGGCGGACAGAAAGTTTGAATTTGACNGTTAAAGATTTTTCTAAGATTGCACGACCACTGAGTGCATTGTTAGAGGCGGACAGAAAGTTTGAATTTGACAACAATTGCCTCAACGCATTCCGAGTTTTAAAAGATGCATTGATTACCGCGCCTGTCTTGATTATGCCGGATTGGACACTGCCGTTCGAAATCATGTATGGCGCAAGCGGATATGCGATGGGAGCCACATTAGCGCAAAAGAAGAAAACTATTTTGCACCCCATCGCATATGCGAGTAAAACTCTGAACCCTGCTCAAATCAATTATAACACCACTTAAAAAAAACTCCTGGCTGTGATTTTTGCGTTGGAAAAATTCCAGGCATATCTATTGGGAACCAAGGTACTCATTCACACTGATCACTCGACAATCAAATATTTGATGACAAAGAAGGACGCAAAGCTGAGGTTGATCAGGTGGGTTCTCCTCCTTCAAGAATTTGATATTGAAATAATTGATCGGAAGGGGACAGAGAATCAAGTTGCGGATCACTTGTCCAGATTGGAAAATCCTGAGGTTGACCGCAATGAATCTGAGGTGAGTGCTGTGTTTCTGGATGAGCAGCTATTCCACATAGAAGAATTTCCCTGGTATGCGGACATCGTTAACTATTTGGTTTGTGAACAATTTCCTGAAGATTACACATACCATCAACAGAAAAAGCTCAAGCATGAATGAAAGCATTATTATTGGGATGAGCCGAATTTGTATAAAAGAGGTGCAGACCAAATCATTCGATTATGCTACCAAACGTGGTTCAACAACACATATTGTCACAGTGCCACGATTCGCTATATGGAGGGCACTTTGGAGCACAACGTACTACAGCCAAAGTTTTGCAAAGTGGATTCTTTTGGCCTTCATTATTTAAGGATGTTGCTGACTACGCAATAAAATGTGATCGGTGTCAACGCACTGGTAGCATTTCATGGAAGAACACAATGCCAATATACACTATCTTAGAGATGGAATTATTTGACGTCTGGGGGATTGATTTCATGGGACCATTCCCTCCTTCGCATGGAAAACATTATATCTTATTGGTTGTCGATTACGTTTCCAAATGGGTAGAGGCAATTTCATGCGCCATAACTAATGCGGCGGTAGTCTCCCAGTTTCTCAAGAAAAATATTTTCACTCGTTTTGGCACTCCTTGTTCCATCATAAGTGATGAAGGATCACATTTTGTCAACCACAATATAAAGGAGTTGTTGCGCAAGTACAATATCCTCCACAAGGTGGCCACCGCATACCACCTACAAACAAATGGCCAGGCTGAAGTGTCCAATCATGAAATTAAATTGATACTTGAGAAGGTAGTAAAACCTTCATGGAAGGATTGGGCAATGAAGCTTGATGATTCGTTGTGGGCATACCGGACCGCATTTAAAACACCTATAGGTATGTCCTTTTATGCATTGTTATTCGGCAAGGCGTGTCATTTGCCTTTGAAGCTGGAGTATAAAGCATTGTGGGCAGTCAAGAAACTGAATTTTGATTTGAAGAAAGCAGGGGATGCGCAAAAACTGCAGCTGGTCGAGCTAGAAGAATGAAGGGTCAATGCATATGAGAATGCGAAGATTTACAAAGAGCACACCAAGCGCTGGCATGAAAAACGCATATGCGCTAGAAACCTTCAAATCGGGAAAAAGGTCTTACTCTTCAATTTGAGATTACGGCTCTTCCAAGGAAAATTAAAATTGCACTGGTCCGGACCCTTCATCATCAAAGCAATATTTCCACATGATGCGGTGGAGCTGATCACCGAGGATGATAGTCGAACATTTAAAGTTAATGGACAACGGATAAAGGCATATTGCGAAGGAGATTTCTAGCTAGAAACAGTCTCCGCAAAGTTGAAAAACCCGGACTATCCCTTACTCAACTCTTGAACATTTAACTCTTCGTCATTTTTCTATTATCAGTATTTCACTTATTTCTCTAAAAAAAAAAAACTTGTTGTTTTGTTTTAAAATCATTTAACCTTCTCTTTGTCTGTTTACAATGGTTAAGGCATAGGATTGCAGAGATATCACCAGAAGAAGAAAATGATCTCACTCCATCACCGCAATCCACAAAAGCAAGGATCACCGCAAGGATGGATGCATCAATACACAATGTGGGCGACAACGCAAAATTTGGGGGAGTACTCTTCTTTATTTCAAATTTTGCGTTATCACATTGCATTTTACTTTTCAAAGTTTTATCACCGCATCCTCCTTGATTACCACATTCATTTTACAAGTAGATAAATTTAGTAGTTTACCGCATTCTGTTTCTTCACCAAGCATGATTTCAATGATGACAAATATGCTTCTATGCCTTTCGTATATATCAGAATAATCTTAAGATAATCTTAAGATAGTCACCTCATGAAATATTTCTAGAATTTAGGGGTTGCTAGCTTTCTCTCAAACTTCTCTTTACAACGCATTCTATGACCATCGCATGACCTATTTAATTTCCTTTGCAATGAGAACATTACCGTATTTTACCATTTGGGGGTGTGGTATTTATTTTCGACCTTGCTATATCTCAATATATATATATATTATATATATTATATATATATTGAGAATAACAACTCCACTGTCAACGCAATGGGAAACCCATGTTGATTAGAGTTAAGTTGTGAAAGGCACTTACTCGTAGTTGGATGTCTACATGACACACGTGGGGGCAAGCCAAAACGAAAGTAAGTCACCAAGCTCAATGCATAAATCAATAATCGCAACTTCACTACCAAATCGGTACGAGTTTAGTCTGAGAAAGAGTGCATTGCTAATAGTTGGATGTCCGCATGACACATGTGGGGGCAAGCAAAAACGAAGGCAAAACACTTGGATCAGCGCAACGTCAGAAAAAAATAGCAATGAAGAAAATTTTTGTGCAAGGATAAATCATTTGACACCCCAGTGGAAAATTTTCTTTTTTGAAATAAATCATGCGATGTTCCGGAATTTAGTAAAGTTCTTTTGAAAAACAGCTTGCAATCCCTAAGTCTTAGAAATATTTTAGGAAGAGACTTGAATAAGACTTAAGGAAATTATGGCATATAGGATTTGAACGAAGTATCCTTGAGAAATCTAGGGAAAGAACTTTTCGGTTAACTTGCTAAAGGAATCTTTAGCTTATGCTTGAGGACAAGTGATAACTTGTAGAAATACTAGTTACTTATACTGTTTTATTTAGATATTGCGGCTAAATGAAAGAAAAATTGCATTGATAGTATAGAAATTGGCTAAGAAATGCGATAATTATAAATTGCCATCGATACACCCACTAACACCATTGCGATAGTAGAATAGAGTATTTCAATTTCTGTTTTGCAGGAAATCAGTCACCACATGCGTTCATGGCTCAAAGATCAAATAAACAACGCATCTACGTCACATTGCATCAATCATTCAGGAATGAAGAAATGATCAACGCAATGATGGTGCATGCGATAATCGATCAAGAGCTTAGTGATCAATGCAAATTCAACCGCATACGGTAATAAAAAACAACACCGCATGCGGCGATCGATCGAAGATATAAAGAGCAATGCATTTGCGGAGGATTCTGACAAATGTACAGCTTTCAATTGTGCATTTCTGATAGGTTGATTTCATAATAGAAGGAATATTCACTTTCCCATTTCAGGAACTACCATAACCATAATGTGAGGACCACGAAGTCAAAGAGCCAAGCTTCACCTATAAATAGCTTCTGAAAATTAACTGAAAAATATACTTGAATAGATAGAGACGTGCATATATCGATTATGAGAGAGAGACTGGTCTGAATCGACTGTCTAAAGTAGATCTGGGATAATCAAGAGACAAGGCCGAGAGGTGAGTCTCCGAGTAAGGAATCCTTCCAATCTCCGCCGTTGAAGCTCTGTGCGAAGGTCATTTCTACTAGAAGAGCAAGCCTGAGAGGGAAGCTCTCCTCTCCATTTCTACCACACGCTGGCAAGCAAAACCTCCATTCGAAATCTGTGTCAAGTTCTTGACACTCCTTCTGTATTTGTTTCTAATCTCTATTTCATCACTTGTATTCATCTTCTTAATCTTTTATTCACACCACGTATCGAATGCTTAATCTTAGTATTAAATGTTATGATCATTACCATTATCATCTCTCTGTCTATTTCCGTTCATCCATATCCATTTTCTTCATGATGTTTTCCTAATTCCTTGGGTAGTTAGCAAGAATTAAGCGAGTGGGTTAATTTGTGTTAAGGAAATAATTAAGTTTAGCTAAAGCATGCTCAATGACATCTTCACCTATGAGAGCAGAAGTGAGATATTATTCCGCCTATCAGAAAAGGTTGGAAGAATGCGTTAATAAAAGTGAGAAGTACTTCCAGAGATGGAAGCAACCTTGCGTTCATCACGTTCATCCCTGTTTCACCATAGAGATATGGGAACGCGGCCGATCACTGAGAGGTGTACACCAAGGGAAAGCAGAACCTTAGTTTCTACGG